>NC_091959.1:25831299-26131299 GCF_031021105.1 Erythrolamprus reginae | reverse complement strand
TGGTACCGAGGGGGACGTTGGAGACGGATGGCCGGAATATGCAGGAAGGAGGCTGAAGCGAGTTGGAGCTGCCCTGTGGAGCGGAGCGTTGGCTGGGATTGGACTGAAAGAACAGAGTGGCCAGAGTTGGGGGAGAGTGAACTATGGAAACTGAATTGCCGAAGACCATCAAGGCCAGCCAAATTGGGGGTATCAGCTAATGTTAAGATCTTTGCTTTGTCATCTTCCCCTCCTCCTCCTCCCCCCACACTTCCATCTTCCTTACTCGCTATTCCCTATTGAATACCATTGGAGAACTGCGCCCCTAGTGGAAGATCCTATAACACAATAGACTTAAAGAAGGATTTATAGAAGACACTTATCATCCTGAACTGGATTGATTGATTGACTGATGAATTTTGAACTATTGATTTAAGAACTGATTTTCATACTAATTGATTTTAATTATATGATTGTCTCAGTTTGATTTGTATTGACCAATTGACTTTTTTAAATTAATTTTTTAATTTTTGTATACTTTTTAACTAATTTATTGGGGGGTAATTTTAGTGATGGATGTTTGGGATCGGATGGAAGGTATGTATGAAATGAATGGAATGAATGATTGGTGGTGTAATTTTTATGATATGAATGAGTGGGGTGGGTGGGATGGTATGTATGGGACCAATGGGGATAGTATGAATATAGAATTTAGCCTACCTGGCAGTAGAGAGACAAGAGGGATAGGGGTATCTATCTCCAGGGTGACAGAGGGCCAGAATATTCTGGTCCTACTGGGGAGAGGTAGCTATGGCGGGAGTCATGGGGCTAGCCGTTCTGGAGGAAAAAGAGATCGCTGCTTAAAAGCAATCCCTTGTTCTGGTCCCATGAGCTAAACCCGGGGTCCTGGTGACGAGTGTAGTCTGGGCCCTGGGCTCAAGCTGCTGCTTCTCAATGCTGGATTGGTAGTAAACAAAGCTCTCCTCATCCGGGATTTGATCCTGGATGAGGAGGCCGATCTGGCATGTGTGACTGAAACCTGGCTGGGCCCAGAGGGAGGAGTTCCTCTCTCAGAAATATGCCCAGCCAAGTTTCAGGTATGGCATCAGCATCGACCGCAGGGAAGGGGGTGGACCCAGAGGGCTTTCAGAGGGTGCTTGTGGTTTTACCAGATTCACTCGTCCAAAGCTCGGCAGAGTCTCTTGCTGAGGCCTGGAACAAGGCTCCAGTGGAGGCTCTTGACCGAATTACGCCATTGCGACCTCTCTGTGGCACTAGACCCCGTAGAGCTCCATGGTTCAACGAGGAGCTCCGGGAGTTGAAATGCCAGAAGAGACGTCTAGAGAAGCAATGGAGAAAGAGTAAGTCCAAATCCGATTGAACACTTGTAAGAGCTTTTATTAAGACCTACAAAGTGGAGCTCAAGGCGGCAAGATGCTCGTACCATGCCGCCTTGATTACATCAGCGGAATCCCGCCCAGCCACTCTGTTTAGGGTGACCTGCTCCCTTCTAAATCAGGGGGGAGTTGGGGAGCCCTTACAGGGCAGTGCCGAGGAATTTAACTCATTTTTCGCTGATAAAGTCATTTGGATCCAGGTGGACCTTGACTCCAATTGTATAGCAGCATCGGCTGACAACGAGTCAGTCGAGGTAACTGGGGCTAAACGTCTTTGTCCATCTATCTTGGAGGAGTTTGACTTGGTGACACCTGATGAAGTGGACAAGGCCATAGGATCTGTGAGTTTCGCCACCTGTTTACTGGATCCGTGTCCCTCTTGGTTGGTTTCGGCCAGTCGAGAGGTGACACAGAGCTGGGTCCAGGAGATTGTCAACACCTCCTTGGGGAGGGGGTCCTTTCCGGCTCCTTATAAGGAGGCACTTGTGTGCCCCCTCTTCAAGAAGCCTTCCCTGGACCCAGCCGTGCTTAATAACTACCGTCCAGTCTCCAACCTTCCCTTTATGGGGAAGGTCGTTGAGAAGGTGGTGGTGCTCCAACTCCAGCGGTCCTTGGAAGAAGCCCATTATCTAGGCCCTCAGCAGCCTGGATTCAGGCCCGGCTACAGCACGGAAACTGCTTTGGTCAAGTTGATGGATGATCTCTGGTGGGCCCAGGACAGGGGCTTATCCTCTATCCTGGTTCTTCTTGACCTCTCAGCGGCTTTTGATACCATCGACCATGGTATCCTTCTGCACCGGCTGGAGGCATTGGGAGTGGGAGGCACTGTTCTCCAGTGGTTCTCCTCCTACCTCTCTGGTCAGTCATAGTCGGTGTTAGTGGGGGGTCAGAGGTCGACCTCTAGGTCTCTCCCTTGTGGGGTGCCTCATGGGTCGGTCCTCTCCCCCCTGCTATTTAATATCTACATGAAACCACTGGGTGAGATCATCCAAGGGCATGGGGTGAGGTATCATCAATATGCCGATGATACCCAGTTATACATCTCCACCCCATGTCCAGTCAATGAAGCAGTGGAAGTGATGTGCCAGTGCCTGGAGGCTGTTGGGGTCTGGATGGGTGTCAACAAGCTCAAACTCAATCCTGATAAGACGGAGTGGCTGTGGGTTTTGCCTCCCAAGGACAATTCCATCTGTCCGTCCATTACCCTGGGGGGGGGGAATATTGACCCCCTCAGAGAGGGTTCGCAACTTGGGCATCCTCCTCGATCCACAGCTAACATTGGAACACCATCTTTTGGCAGTGGCAAGGAGGGCGTTTGCCCAGGTTCGCCTGGTGCACCAGTTGCGGCCCTACTTGGACAGGGAGTCATTGCTCACAGTCGCTCATGCCCTCATTACCTCGAGGTTCTATTACTGCAACGCTCTCTATATGGGGCTACCTTTGAAAAGTGTTTGGAAACTTCAGATCATGCAGAATGCGGCCGCGAGAGCCATCGTGGTGCTTCCCAGATTCGCCCATGTTTCTACAACACTCCGTGGCCTGCACTGGTTGCCGATCAGTTTCTGGTCACTATTCAAAGGGTTGGTTATGACCTTTAAAGCCCTACATGGCACTGGACTAGAGTACCACTGGAACCGCCTGCTACCGCACGAATCCCAGTGGCCTGTATGGTCCCACAGAGTTGGCCTTCTCCAGATCCCGTCGACTAAACAATATCGTTTGGCGGGCCCCAGTGGAAGAGCCTTCTCTGTGGCGGCTCCGACCCTCTGGAATCAACTCCCCCCGAAGATTAGAACTGCCCCCACCCTCCTTGTCTTTCATAAGCTACTCAAGACCCACCTATATCACCAGGCATGGGGGAATTGAGACACCTTCCCCAGGCTTTTATACTTTATGTTTGGTATGTGTGTGTTGTTTGGTTTTAAATGATAGGGTTTTATAAGTCTTTTTTTTCTTTTAATATTAGATTTGTTCCACTGTAACATTGTTTTTATTATTGTTGTGAGCCGCCCCGAGTCTTCGGAGAGGGGCAGCATACAAATCTAATAAATTATTATTATTATTATTATTACTATTATTATTATTATTATTATTATATTATTATTATTATTATTATTATTATTATTATTATTATTATTAGAAAATAATGGAAAATGGCTTCTGCACATGCACAGAAGCAAATGAAAGATGGCGGCACCCACGGACCAGCACCCACAGAACCGACTTTGTGACATCACCATTGGTTTACTAATTGTTCTAAAGAACAGGTTAGAACCGGTAGGAATCCACAGTAATGGGCAGTCAAAAAATTTTCTGCCACACTATGGGTGTGGCTTATTTTGTGGGTGTGGCTTAATGGTCATGTGACTGGTTAGGGGTGGCTTGAATGATCATCATCATGCAAGTGAACTGTTAAATCCTCGACGTACAACCTTACCAGTGTCGCTTGCTGGGGGTGACAATTTGCTTCGTGTTTCCTGTGCTTTCCTTCCTGGGTGCCCCCCCACCTCAGGCTGGGAAGCTAGGCGAATGGGTGCTGCCCAAAGCATAACTACTGTCAGGGCCGTTTCCACCCATGCTTTCTGCTTGTATCTCAGGCAGGAGGTGGCTGCAGGAGGCTGGAGTGGAGCCGGGCAGGAGAGAGGGAGGCTCATCCGAGGCCAGGAATGAGGAAAGAGGAGAAAAGCAAGGAGCGCAAATGCAGCAGCAGCAGGAAGGGAAAAAAAGGAGAGCTGAGCCAAGACCGGTAATCCAGGAAGTGACAGCTGCCGATCAGCTGGAGCTGCGTATGCATCTTCATTTCCACCAGTGGAACTGCGTTCCACCCCGTCCTGCCTGCTGCCCACCCCTGGGAACCCACCTGTGGACTAGAAGACCTTATCACTATAGATGTTCAGTGTCAGTGATGGTAAACCTTTTTTGGCTCAGGCACCAAAAGGGTATGTGCGCACGTGATACCATGCCCATGCATGCTGACATCCTTCCCCTGTGCATGCACACAACCCCTGTTCTGCTCCCCCATGCATGCACACAACCCCCATGAATCCCCCTTGCATATGTGCTGAGGTCTCACTGAAGCCTTCGGACTTTCTGTAGTGTTTCCTGAAGCCTAGGGAGAGCGAAAATGCCCCAAAAGAAGGCAGAAAATCAGCTGACCAGCATGCACATGCTCGCTGGAGTTGACACAGGACAATGCTTTCCATGCCCTCAGACATGGCTCATCGTCCACCTGTGGTACGTGTGCCACAGGTTCACCATCGCTGTTATGTTTGTTTGCAATGCCTGTCCTGCTGGGAGAATAGCAGCCTCCAAGATCTCCTTTCACTGCTCCAACATATGTACTGGCTAATAAGTCATGTGCAAACAACAGCAGTTCTGTCTAAAAACAAGAACTTAGAATTGGCATGGAAAAAGCTGGTGTCTAAAGGGAAAGGAGGGTTGAATTTATAGATAAAGTTATCCAACAATTTACTGTGACTTAGGGAAAACTCTCTACATTACGTGTTGAGATCAGCCTTGCAATTTCTCAGAAGCCATATTGTGCTACCCCCAAAAAAGCGAGGGTGAGACTTCTGGGTTTTTTTTCATTGTTCTGCGCAGGGTTAGGGGCTTTGAGAATTTTTCCCCACATTTCTCTGGACAGAGTGTATTTCTATTACTCTCAGTGACCGAGAAACCTTTTACAGCTGTTTGTATTTTCTGATCTGAAAATGCCTTTTGAGAACATCTTCCTTTGGGATTGAACTGAACCTTGGGAAACTGAATAGGATGCAGACTGCTGGAAAGGAAACTGTACACAGGACATTCATATTTGTCATCTATCACCTATCGCTCATCTCTCTCTCTCTCTCTCTCTCTCTCTCTCATCTATCTATCTATCTATCTATCTATCTATCTATCTATCTATCTATCTATCTATCATGTATCATTTATAATCTATCTATCTATCCCCCTCTCTCTTTCTCTCTCTCGCTTTGTCTATCATCTGTCCATCCGTCCATCCTATCTATCTATCTATCTATCTATCTATCTATCTATCTATCTATCTATCTATCTATTCCTATTCCAGTTAGGAATAACGCTAGATATTGTCTCTTCTCTAATCAAAGAAGCTACAGTAGTTTGCCATCTCTGCAAATACACTTATATGTTCACCAACCTTTCCTCCATTATAGGTGTTATCAAATCTTTCCACTTTTGAGCATATAATAATCTTCCTGTACTTGTATGTAAAAACAAATCTCCTTGACTCTTTTCCAACTCTCTGTCCATCAATCCCAAAAGAAAAGTCTCAGGTTTCAATTGTATATTAGTCCTTAAATTCTTCTGAAATAGTGTATGTATTAGTGACCAAAACATTCCAGCTTTTTTTACATGTTCACCAAATATGTTTAAAAAATATCTATTTATGTTCACATTTCCAATACGACACTTTATACATTCTAAACAATTCCTCTGCTCACAAATACCCAAAGTACATTCTTTTTTTAAAAAAACAATTATGTTTAAAATTAGAACACAGTGTAAATTTCAATGTTTTCATTGGGATATATGCCCAGCGTTCCATTTCTATATCACCTACTTTATTACCAAAAGATGCAACAACGACACAATATTTTACCAATTTCTGCAAAATTCTTTTTCCTTTGAAAGAAAATATAATGGCACATTCTCTCTCATGCACAGAGGAAAAAATGCAGGATTGTTTTATTTTGTTTTGTTTCATTTATTATTTTATTTTATCATTTCATTTCATTTATGATTTTGTTACTTATTATTTTATTTTATCATTTCATTTCATTTGTTATTTCATTTTTTAAACTGTTTTATTGGAATTTAGTTGTTTGGTTTAATTTAATTTTTGCCAAGCACCAGTTATGAGACCTGGAAATGAAGACTTAGAATGTAGCTTCTAATATTGCAAATCCCACTTTGCTGCAAGCCTTTTTTTAAAACAAAAAGTTTTGGTGAAAGAATCAGGAACCAGGAAGGCATCATAGGCTGCCGTTGCTCCCGAGCAGAAGGACCCCTCCTTTCTATTTTCCCAACTGATAACTTGATGACTTTAAAATAACACCCCCTCCCCCCCCAAAAAAGGCTCCCAAAAATTCCAAGAGCCATGGACAAGGTACAATGTGATGTTCCTTCTTCCGTTTGTAGAAACGGCTATGGGAACAGAGGCTGAAGCACCTCTACTCTTGCTAATAATTAAGTTGGGTCTCGATGGGGAATTTTATGTTCTCCTTGGTTGCCGTTCTGTGTGAGAGTGTGTTTACATTGCCAGGGGAGGGGAGAAAAAAAAGAATGCCCTCATACCATGAAAGGTCACATTGGAACATAAAATAGCCTGCCTGCAAACAAGAACAAGCCGGCAGACATTCCTTGAAAAATGGCATGTGTCATTTTTCTGACATGGCTAGCTGTGCGAAGGAAGGCCCCGTCGGTTGCTCCAAAGCCCGGTGGCTTAGCCAGCCCCCCCCCTTCCCTGGAGATTCATTGCATAGATGGATTTCCTGCATGGGGGGAAATTGTGTTTTATTTCCTTCTTCTCCTTCTTCTCCGTTGTTCCCTTCCTATTGAACTTAAAACTGCCCCGTTCAGTTTATTTTCCATTCTCAAAATCCCCCCACTTCCCCCCCCTTTTTTTTTAAATTGGAGAGAGCTTGAATCTAAATTTTTCCGGCAAGAAAATACTCCTTTTCTCTTCATTTTAACAGAAAGCTGAAAATGATCCTGGATCAGTCATAAACCTTGGGATGGGTATGTAAAAATTACCGTTCCGTAAAGCGTTTTGGAATTAAATTTGGGTTAAAAGTTTTATGATGAATGGTTTTCTTAGGGCCAGATATGATTCCCATGGAATTAATATCACTGTGCCTTTGGTGCTTAAAAAAGGAGAAAATATTTTCTGACTGAAATTCAGTGTAATATCGACATAAGATTAAACAAAACTGTCAATTTAATCATGTTTCAAATAATGTATGTTTTATTTATTTTATTTCTTGGAAGAGGACAGTAGAGAATCGGGATTTTAATCCTTAAAAAATAAAGCTTTTAATTAATGTAGTTAGTTGTACAATTTATTTCTGAGAAGCACTTTCCATGGTTATACACAATTGTTAAACACTTTAATAAAGCAACCATTATAAAATAATAGAAAACATAACTTTTAAAAATACATTTATAGCTTTGATTAATTTTATTATATTGTTTTACTAAATTGCTATACGATTTTCTCTTTTGTTAGTTTTATTGCTTTTATGAGGTTTTATGTTCTTGTAACCTGCCTTGAGTCACCACGTGTGAATAGGTGACAGTATAAATTTCCAAATAAATAAAATAATTAAATAATGCAAACGTTCTTGTGCCTCTGCAGCTAAATTCCAAGATCCTTCAGGAAAGTCAGATTTAGGTAACAGAAATTGGCTTTCCTGCAATATGTAAGTAGTATTTTAAAAGAGTAGCCCTGCTCAGATTGTAGGAAGGGAGGAGTACTTTTCTTTCAGAAAGAAAATATTTTGATTCATTCAAGAATGGATTCAAATGTAAGATTTCTCCTGAGTTTGTGACCTGATATCAACAATATTTCTTTCAAAGAAATTAAGATATTCAACATTCCATTCAAAACATCCAAAGTTTTCATTTTTATATTGATTGATTGAAGGTAACACCCCGAGCCTACAAAATTTCCATCAAAAGCCCCAAAACTTTCATTGCAATTCTTTTTTTTTGAAATATTATCCTTGCATCTTAAACAAACAAAACAACAACAAACAAACGAATGAACAAAACCCCACAACACATTTGTTCCTGCAATTTTAGGAAGATGTTTATTGAGAAGATATTCAGAACCAAGGTATAATATGTCTTATTCCCAATTTTAACAGTGATTTTTTTATATATATGTCACATGTTTGTTTGCTGAATTTGAAAATTAATATATATAATTGAGAACTAAAACCGAAGAACCCACCAACCTGAGAACAATGTAATTGTCAATGTCATATTTTTACATACAGTTTGAAAAAGCATTTTTTTCCCCCATTCTGTTTTCCGGATGGCTAAGCTGTTGCCTTTTCTCCCAGCTTCCTTTTCCCAGTTGTTGTTGCCATCACCCCTGACCTTCTCATAGCACTTAAATGCCCCACATTGAGTCCCGATCACAGATGGGCAGAGAAACCTCATCTGTCAGAAGGGCTACTGGCTTGGAGCTGGGGTCTCATTCCCCTCCTTGCCCAGGTCTAGAAGGACCATGTGTGAAATTCCTGAAAGGTTCAGTTACTTCGGCACAGCAGGGGCCAACATAGTTGAACTCCCTAATCTGCCGGAATGCTTCTTCCCTTGCCTGATATAGCCATTCTTTGGGGCGCAGAAGAGCCAGGCAGCAGCAATTCTGGTGTCAGATGGCCGGCACAGGTGCTGGTCATGGATGATTCCCACTAAGCCATACCATTCATTTCAAAAATTGCAAGAAGCCCTTGTCCTTTGGACCTCTCCAAGAGAAAGGGCGAGATGGAGCTCATACCCAGAAGATCATCAGGGTTAATGCTAAAAAAATATATACAGGCCCTAAAACAGGGAGGGCTAACCTTTTGGCCACTGAGTGCCAGAAATGCGTGGGTGCACATCCATAATGCAATGCGTGTGCAACCTCCACATATGTCCCACTCCTGTGCATGCATGCATGATCCCCCCTGTGCATGGCCCACCTACCACGCATGCACATGAGACCCACCCCTGAGCATGTGCACATGCCCCCCCTTGTGTGCACCCTGTCCCCCACATTGCTACATATCTACCAAGGATAGAAACCCACTGGTGATGTCACAATGACATCGCTGCCCCAGTTTGGTTGGTGCTGGTCCATGGGTGCTGCCATCTTTTCTTTTTAATTTTTTTTTTAGTTTTCTTCTTTTTCTGAGCATATGCAGAAGCCGAGGTTCCAGCACTGTGCATATGGTCACCATCTTGTTTTATGGCTTCCCCCACCCCCAGATTTTTTGGCACTGTGCATGCGCTCCCACACGAAGTGTGCATGCACAGCGCACCCATGCGGCAGGCCCATGCGGGGTAGGAGGAAGCAAACCAGCTGTGAGGGAAGTAAGACCCCACCCCTGGTGTCTACACAGGGGAGAGATTACTACTAGGTCACCTGGTCATTCCGATAGTGTTTACCTTCAGTGGTTGCTTAAAAATGAACGGATTGTAGTCAAAGCACAGATAGCTAGATTCTGCGCAGCAGCCCTAAAGATTCACTGGAACTTGATGAATTATAGCCCTTTTATATATTTAATGCACCGGTTTTTTGATATTATCATTCTGTTTTATTTTAATACCTAATAATTATAGGTTTGTATAATTTAAGGACTAATATTAAATTGTTAGGGGGGCACAATGGCTAAGCAGTTAAAGATGCTGAGTTTGTGAGCTGGAAAACTGAAAACCTGAGTTTGAGACCCAAGTGCAGTAGAACAGGGTGAGTTCCCGTTCCTTGCCTCAGCTCCTGCCCATCTAGCAGTTCGAAAACATGTGAATGCAAATAATAATAATAATAATAATAATAATAATAATAATAATAATAATTTATTAGATTTGTATGCCACCCCTCTCTGAGGACTCGGAGCAGCTACAACTGGACAGGGAAACCTTTACCTTTATTAAATTAAATATAGCTTAGGTTGTGCTCTTCTTTATGTGCAACTAAGAAACTGCCAAATTATGGTTTCAACATAGATTTTATTTGCTATTTGTTATTGTTGAACTTTTAATTAGATACTCTTTGAGCATTTTTAAATTGTACTGGTCCTTGACTGCCATAAATATTTGACAGAGGGGAGATTAAACAGAAGAATGCAAATTTGTATCTTGTTTCTGGTTGTCCTGTGACTCTCCTCTTATTTCTCACGCAATACAATTTGTAAGTTCCAGAAGTAGTGCTAGGAATGGACAGATGGGTCAGTCTGGGGGTGTACATGTCAGTCTCTCATTTTTACAATCAATTGAGAATTTTTTTTAAAAAATCCAAAAGCTTTGCATTAAAACTTGTATATACCTTGTTTTCCAAAGGTATTTAGTTTTGCTTTTACTCTTTGGGGTAATATCTGAAGGTTAGTAAAAGAAATTTCCCCAACTCAAGGATTATTTAGAAGTTTTAAAGCTTTCTTTTTTAAAAAAGAAGCCAACGGCTTTGCTAAATTGCAAAAAGTGTGAATATTTAAGAGTGAATGTTTGCAAATACAGTACAAAATTCAGTAAATTTGTGTTCTAATGGAAACTGAATCTCTTCCTCAATGTCTGCTTCCTTGTTGGGCAAACGCTGCTGTATTTTCAATCTACACTGGGCTTCCAATCTCTGAGCGAAGGAGATTCAGTGTCACAACAATTGGGATCGACAATTCCGCCACAGATCAATGCAGTCCCGAAACGAGACATTGCCTGTCTTGCCACCTCACAGTCATTAAATGAACCAAAGCAATTGCTAAGTGCAACGTCACACGGTCCAGGTCTATGGCCTTGACTCTGCTGGTCAGAAGCTGGCAAGCTGCAGGGCAAAAGTGGCAGCCCTGTGGCCTCGGGATGGTGAGGTTTGCCAATCCCTGTCTGTTGCAAAATACCCAAATCACGCTCAGATCAGTGAAGGACGGCCGTCCTCAGCACTATCGGGGCACCCTGCGAGGGCATTGTGGGGGCATGCATGTCAGGCAGGCATGGGCGTGCCTGTCAGTGCGAGATTTGCATGCGCAAGCACAATCTTATGCGAGGATGCGTGTGCAAGATTTTGGAGATTTTCGGCGATATTTTTACTTCTACGCATGCACAGAAGCCAAATCTTGTGCGGTGTGTGTATACATGTGCGCACATTGGGGACACACAGCTGTGTGTGTGCATCCCAAAAGTCACTACTGGAGCAGAGCACCTTACTGCCCCAATAGCGGCCCATCCCTGCTTCAAATGGTCCTGGAGATTCCGCAATGACAGTTCGAAGTGTGAGGCTCAGTTGTAAAATGACTTTTTCAGGGCCATCCCAGCTTCAAAAGTTTGCTAAACGTTTAGCAGGTGTGAAGCAAGGTCTACTTGTATGCCATTCCTCACTCTCCAAACTCTGGAAATAGGGCGAAAGGATTTCTCCCCGATTTCATTTGTCCCCTCATTCCAAGGATAAATTTAGGATCTTCTCCATGAGCCACGGTGATGCAAGGGGTGAGAGTGTAGTATTGCAGGCTAGTTCTGCTGACTGCTGGCTGCCTGCAATTTGGCAGTTTGAATCTCACCACGCTCAAAGTTGACTCAGCCTTCCACCCTTCCAAGGTGGGTGAAATGGGGACTTGGATTGTTGGAGGCAAGAGGCATTGTGAAGCAGTACATAAGTCTAAGGGCTATTGCTTGAGAAGGAAGGAAGGAAGGAAGGAAGGAAGGAAGGAAGGAAGGAAGGAAGGAAGGAAGCCATAATAGTGCAGTGGTCAGAATGTACTATTGTAGGCAGACTCTGCCAACTGCCAGCAGTTTGATCCTAACTCAAGCATCCATCATTAAAATGTTCATTAAAATGAGGACCCAGATTGTTGGGGGCAAGGGGCTGACTCTATGAATCACTTAGAGAGGGCTGTAAAGCATTCTAAAGTGATATAGAAGTCTGAGTACTATTGCTATTAACTCTTGTCAATTACTTGATCTATCTGCAATCTTACACACACTCCTCAACATCTTATTTTTTTTTTTGGTATCATGGTGGCCAGAACTGGACACATCACTCCAAGTGTGGCCTCATTAGTGCAGTATAGAATGGTGCCCATGATCTTGATGTTATCCTTCTGGAGATGCTTCAACATGCAACATGATAGGAATGGAAATGGATCCTCTTAAAAAGAAACCAGCCCTGGTTTTGTCCAGATTCTGCAATGGTTCTGGCCCAGTTGGGCCTCCTTTTGGGGGCCGTGCCCCTCCATTTGCCCCACCCAGGAGTGGCTTGCTCTTGCCTGCTTACCAGTGCGCTGTGTGTCCCCTCGTGCAATTTTGCTTCTGTGCTTGTGCAGGAAGCAAAAAGTGCCAAAACCTCACGCACACATGATTTTGGAGAATTTTTTACTTCAGTGCAAAAACGTGCATGCAAGAATTTCCCCTCACAAGATTTTGCTTCCAGCATAATAATAATAATAATAATAATAATAATAATAATAATAATAATAATAATAATAATAATAATTTAATAATAATAATAATTTATTAGATTTGTATGCCGCCCCTCTCCGGAGACTCAGAGCGGCTCACAACAATAACAACAATGTGACAAATCCAATATATTTAAAACAAATCTAAAATAAGCCATTATTAAAACCATGCAACACAAACATACCCTACATAAACAATATAGATTAGATTAGATTAGATTTATTGGATTTATATGCCGCCCCTCTCCGTAGACTCGGGGTGGCTCACAACAATGGTAAAAAACAATACATAGTAACAAATGTAATATTTAGCAATCTAAATTACAGTTTTAGGTTAATAATATAAGCCCAGGGGTATCTCAATTTTCCCATGTCTGATGACATAGGTGGGTCTTCAGCAGCTTACGAAAGGCAAGCAGGGTGGGGGCGGTTCTGATCTCTGGGGGGAGTTGATTCCAGAGGGCTGGGGCCGCCACAGAGAAGGATCTTCCCCTGGGGCCCGCCAGATGACATTGTTTAGTCGACGGCATGCGTAGGAAGAAAAATAAAACCAAAAATTCAAAAAAGAGATGATATTGCAAAGATAGCACCGGCGCCATCACACGCAAAATTGAACAATCTGCAGGGCGCTATCATAACGGAGGTCCGGGGCACACCGGTAGGAGCCTGCCACTGGCCCTACCCAAAAAAACTGTGTGTGGCTTTCGCTTTGCCAAAAGCAGGGTGGCTCTGTCCTCAGCCACCAGGACAAAGTTTAAGTGACAAACATTTCTGCCTTCTCAGCCTGAGTATTGCCAGGGGAATTTCCGAGGAAATGCTTCCCCTCCCCGTCTCTGTACCCAGAGCAAACCTCCCATCTTGAAGGCTTAATTCCTCCGGCCTCCACGAAAGCCCAGTCCAACTAACACCGCCAACCTGCATTTCATATGATTAGTTAGTGAAAACTTGCCAAGTTGAGTTTGCAGGCTGCCAAGTCAAGTCAATTTACTCTGATGCCTGGAAACCTTAATCCCACTTTAATCTCCGCTGTGCCCTTGACATAATGGAATTTAGTTACAAGGCTCATGTCATTGGACAAGGCGTATTAAACATTTTAGTGCAAACTCCTCCCCAGCGTTCCTTCATTCCTTCATTCCTTTCTTCCCTCTTCCTTCCATCCCCGTCCCACCTTCCTTCCTTCCTTCTTCCTCCCTACTTCCCTCTTACCTCTCTCCACTTTCCTCCCTCCCTCCACTTTCCTCCCTCCCTCCCTTCCACCCTCCCTCTTCCTTTCTTCCTTCTTCCCTCCTTCCCTCCCTCCTCCTTCCTTCCTTCCTTGCTTGCTTCATTCCTTCTTTCCTTCCCTCCCTCCCTCCATGCTGGTTTATCTTTTGGCCTTACAGCCTCCTCCCTCCCTCTGTTTTCAGTCTAGTGAACTTGACCAAGATCATCTTGCAAATATGTGGGGGTGAGCAGGAAAAGGGACTATTGTGTGTGTATAAACTTGTTCATTACTGGTATCCTGGCCTTCATTTGATTTGGGATTTCTAAGCTCACCGAGCCTTGGGATGGGTGTATTTTCTTTCAGACTTGATTGGATAAAAAGATTTGCATAGAAGAAGCCACAAAGAGTCCCCAGTCATTAAAAAGGCAGGTGCCCTTTGAAACCCATTGAAAGAAAAGGAGAAGAGACCAACAGCTGAAGTATTTCCAACAAGGGGCACCGGTCATTTGACTAGGGCAGGTTGAAGGAATGCAAAAGATACTGGAGGAAGAGGCCCGGTGACGTCCTTGGAGAGGGAAAAGGAGCCGAACCCTGACAGCAGCTCTATTATGCCACGAGAAGGGCGACATTTAAAGTGCAACCCTAGCCAGGTCCATTCTCTCTCCCCCCCCCCTCCATAGATCAGGATAACATAACCCCTTTATTAAATAGTTTAAGGGCCCTTTGGAGGGATCGGAGGCCCTTTTCTTTAATTGGGGACCAGGTGTTATGTTTTAAAATGAGTTTTTTATGATGAGGTTTTAATCAAACGGCAGTTAGTGAGTGTTATCTCCTCCAAAGAGGAATTTTAAACCGGTCTGTTAAAAAACATAAAATAAAGGCAGGGAGTTTCTTCTACGTTTAATCATGTGGATTCTCAAAAGTTGGGGTCCCATGAAAGAGACTTCTGGGGTTCTTTGTAAGGTACAAAGGGATTTTTCAAGGAGAGGAGTAATCTAGAAGCAAGGAGGAATTTCCTAACAGTGAGAACAATTAATCAGCAGAATGGCTTCCCTTCAGAAGTTGTGGATGCTCCATTACTGGGGGCTTTTAAGGAGGAGACTGGATAGCCACTCATCTGAAATGGTAAAGGGCAGCGATGGTGAACCGATGGCATGGGTGCCACAGGTGGCATGTGGAGCCATATCTGAAGGCATGTGAGGCATTGCTCTATGTCAGCTCCTTGCACGCTGGCCAGCTGGTTTTCAGCCTTCTTTTCAGCCATTGTCACTCTCCCCAGGAAAGCCCCCTGAACTTTGGGGACAGTGAAAAATGGCCCAACAGGCCTACTGGAACTCCGGAGGCATCAGTGAGGGGATGCAGGGACAGTGCAGGGGTTGTGCACATGCGCAAGGGGAGGGCATTGTATTATGGGTGTGGACACACATGCACACACTATTGCGCTCGCACACACTCTTTGGGCACCCGGGCCAAAAAAGATTTGCATCACTGGTATAGGGTCTCCTGCTTGAGCAAGAGGTTGGACTAGATGACCTCCAAGGTCCTTTTCAACTCTTTTATTCTCAACTGTTGTGCCGTACTCACACAACACATTAAACCCCGTTGTCTTATTTTGCACCAGCCTCGTACCGTTTGCCAATTTATAAAAGACGTCAGCACTAAACTAGAAACAAACCACTTTTGTTTTGTCTTCACTTAGCATTGATATGAATCCTTTTTCTTGCTCTTGAGCAATGACGGCAGAGTGGTTAATTTTATTAATCAAGACATAAATGCAAATCTTTGGAGAGGGGAGGCATACAAGTCCAATAAATTATTATTAAATTATTATTATTATTAGCCAAGAAATAAATGTAGTATTGCATGCTAATTCTGCTGACTGCCAGCAGTTCGATCCTGACTGGTTCAAGGACTGACTCAGCCTTCCATCCTTCCAAGGTCAGTCAAATGAGGACCCAGATTGTGGGGGGCAAGAGGCTGACTCTGTAAACTGATTAGAGGGGGCTGTGAAAGCACTGCGAAGCTGTATATAAGTCTTACGGCTATTTCTGTGTTTTAGAATGGTAGATGCTATGGATCTAAGAATAACAGCAAGCAGACGTGAGATGAAATGTGAATGTCTATGGAACACATTCGTGGACATATTTAGAACAAGCCTCCTTAGATAGCTTCCTACTTTCTATCCACATCTTTCACAGTCCATCCCTTTTTGGCTGCCTCAGCCGGAACTTTTCCGAAGAAAGAAGAGTTGATGTTTAAAAAGGAAACAGCTGGATTAGAAAAGCAAGGAGAACTGGGGCAGATCCAGTTTCATTAGCTGAGTTGGGGGCCGCAGAGGAGAACAACTGGGAAAGGGGCCACGAAAGAAGCAGAGTGTGTGTGTGTGGGGGGGGAGAAGCTTGGTAGGAAACTGAGGGGCATAAAGGACTAATAATGAAGAATGGAAAGTGAGAAGGAGCCAAGAAAAACAAGCAATAAATAGACGGAAAAGGGAGGGGGGAGTCAAAAGAGGGGGAAACGTAGCTTGCAGCCATGTAACAGGAAGAGCATGTGGCTTGATGCAGGCGTTCAAAATTGCAAAAACTTATCAGTCCTTCCAAAAATGGAAGGTCCTGATGAAACATCAGCAGGGAATAAGTTAGGATCCACTTTTAGATGCAATTCTCTGCCTAGAAAGAAGAGTAAGACTGTAGTTTTCCTTAACCCCCCCCACCCCGAAATATATCTCTTTATAGCTCTGACTCTGTCTCTCTTTCTTCATCCATCCATCTATTTGAATGCCCTCACTCTGCTAAACAAATAATTCCCTCACCACTGTCAAACTATTCATTCTGACTATTACTAATAATCTTCTAATTGTTCCTATCACCCATTTCCTCCCACATGACTGTATGACTGTAACTTCTTGTTTGCATCCTTATGATTTATATTAATATGGATTGTTTCCTGATTTGAACCCTATGACAATCATTAAGTGTTGCACCTCATGATTCTTGACAAATGTCTCTTTTCTTTTATGTACACTGAGAGCATCTGCACCAAAGACAAATTCATTGGATGTCCAATCACACTTGGCCAATAAAGAATTTCTATTCTATTCTATTCTATTCTATTCTATTCTATTCTATTCTATTCTATTCTATTCTATTCTATTCTATTCCATTCCATTCCAGACCAAACTTTCCTGTTTCTGGTTTAATTGTTTTCAACACCAGCAATTGTTTCAATAACTGAATTGGAATCTGCCTGTTGGCATCTTCATCTATTCTATTATGTAGAGCCTTAGTGGTGCAGTGGTTAGAGTGTATTACTACAAGCTACTTCTGCTGATCACCGGCTGCCCAAAGTTTCTATCTATCTATCTATCTATCTATCTATCTATCTATCTATCTATCTATCTATCTATCTATCTATCTATCTATCTATCTATCTATCATTTCTCTCTTATCTATCTAGATCATCTATCATCTGTTTATTCCTTGGTAGTTCCCCAAACAGCTAATTCTTGAGTTTTGAGACCATTATTGATAGGAATTAATAGTTGAAATATCTGAAAGATTTTAAGCACACTTAGGGTTAGGGTTAATGAAAGAAACATTGGTTTAGAACGTCTCAGGTGTGTACACCCCCCAAAGGAAATTGGACTGTTTTTATTTGAGGAAGAAATGTTGGTTCTCGTCCAAGAAACCCCAACAGTTGTAATTGATTAGTTCATTTGGTTTAGAATTAAATTTGCAAGAAGACAAGAATTTCGATGAAATTATTGTGGGAATTCTTCAATTAATTTTATTAGTCAAGACATAGCTAATGGGTGGGTTTCTTCCATGGTACAATTTGGGGGAATTGTATTAAAAGGAAGACATCTGAAATAAATGTTTTACATTGGGCTTTTGTGAGTGGCAGCCTAATTGTTATTATGCACAGGATGAGTTGTTCTTTGGAAATCTTTGGAGAATTTCTCTTTCTCTTGCAAAAATGTCAATTAACCATCCTTTCCTAAGACCTGGTAAGGAATTTCAAAAATTGGGGTGTAAAATTATTATCCTGTGGAATTATTTATTTATTTCATTTATTTGCTGCTTCTCTGCTGGCGTGTTGAGGCAGTGGATGCAGTACTGAAGACAACTCTACCAGCAATCTGAAGTTTGATCTTGATGGGGTTCAAGGTTGACTCAGCATTCCATCCGGGGGGGGCTGCTGCCCAGACGGGGGGGACGGAGACACAGTGGGGTAGCGAAGATGGAGCCCCACCCCAGAGCACCCAATTTGCACTGAAAGATGTTGAAAGAGAATGCAGGGCGTCCTACATAAACCACGCCCACCGTGTGGTAGTAAAAATTTTGGTAGCGCTTCACTGGTTCCCTCCTTCTAAGATCGGTAAAATGGGGAAACAGATTGCCGAGGGCAATTTTCTAACAGTGAGAACCATTAACCAATAGAATGGTTTGCCTTCAGAAATTTTGGATGTTCCATTACCAAAGGCTTTAAAGATGTCATTTGTCTGAAATGTTAGAGGGTTGTGATAGTGAATCTATGGCACGCATGCCACAGGTGGCACATGGAGCCATATCTGAGGGTGCATGAAGCATTGCTCTATGTCAGCTCCAGTGCATATGTGCACACTGGCCAGATGCTGAGTCCTTGAAGAGGGGCAGCATACAAATCTAATAAATACTACTACTATTATTATTATTATTATTATTATTATTATTATTATTATTATTATTATTATTATTATTATCAGCCTTCCAGAGGACAGGAGGTGAATATTTTTGCCTTTCCCAGGCTTTAGGAGCCTTTCCTAAAGCCCAGGGAGGGTGAAAAACGCCCCAATGGCCCGATTAGAAATTTGTTTGCAAACTTCTGGTAAGCCTGTTGGGTCTATTTTTTGCTATCCACAACCACTGGAGGCTTCCCTGAAGCCTGGGAAAGGTGAAGACAATCTCCCCCCTGCCCTCCGGAAGGCCAGAGATCAGCTGGAATCCATTTTTTTGTGATCCACAGGATCTGGAGGCTTCAGTGAGCCCTTTATGCGTGCATTGGGGGAGACCATTGCATTATAGGTGTGGGCACGCATGTGTTATCATGTGCACACATGTCCTTTTAACACTGAGCAAAAAAAGGTTTGCCATCACTGGTATAGGGTCTCCCGCTTGAGACCCCAAGGTCTCTTCCAACTCTGTTAGTCTGTTCTTGTGATGACTCTGGGTGTGGCACAAAGACAACACAGCCAGAAAACCAGTATGAGTCCCTTTATTGGCACCAACTTTGTGTCCAACATCCCGTTTACTCTCCGGCCTGGAGAAAAGCTCTCCCACAAATCTGCAGCAGCTTCTGGCTGCAGATACTCTGGTTCAAACGTTGTAAGCAGATTGACTGCAATCAACCATTCCACTCCGAAGGCAAGATATTGAATCCCAGAAGGGAGATAAGCACACAGAAGCACAACAATACTTCAAACAGTCAGGAGGAATACCAGGAATGCAGGACACAACTCTCAACAAAATATGAATTCAGCATTTGTTCCTGACAAATGCCCCTCCCAACTACCTCTCCTTTAAACTCCATCCCCAGGTGTACCTTGTGAAGTGAAACAGGGCCCTTTCCTTCCTAATAAGCCAGACTGCCTACATTGCTCTCTTCTGCATTCTTCCTTGCATGTCCTCGGATGAGGGAGGGAGAGGGCCTTGGTCTTCATTTGCACCCACTCTCCCTTGTTCTGCTTCTTCCCTGCTCTGCACAGCCTGACTTTGCCCTTCCCCAGTTTCCTCCACAGCCAACGGAACCACTCTCCTGCTCTCTGTCAGCTGTTTGTCTTCCATCTCAAAGTCAGACTCTGACCACTGCATGACAGTTCTGTTCAACTCATTGTTATGCCACACACACATTGAATCTAACCACTGGCTTCACTCCATTGTCGTATTTTGCACCATACATTAAAATGGCTAGCCTGGTACTATTTGCCAATTTTTTAAAAAAAATCAGAGGTAAGCTAGAAACAAATCACGTTTGTTTTGTCTTGATTATCATGTGATGCAAACCCTAACCCTTTCCTCTTTCACTTTCTCTTGAGCCATGGAAGAGTAAGTCTGAATCCGATCGAACACTTGTAAGAGCTCATATTAAGACTTACAAAGTGGCGCTCAAGGCGGCAAGATGCGCGTATCATGCCGCTCTGATTGCATCAGCGGAATCCCGCCCACCCGCTCTGTTTAGGGTGACCTGCTCCCTTCTTAATCAGGGGGGAGTTGGGGAGCCCTTGCAGAGTAGTGCTGAGGATTTTAACATGTTTTTCGCTGATAAAATCGCTCGGATCCGGGCGGACCTCGACTCCAATTGTAAAACAGAGTCAACTGACAACGAGTCAGTCGAGGTGACTGGGGCTAAACGTCTTTGTCCACCTGTCTGGGCGGAGTTTGACTTGGTGTCACCTGATGAAGTGGACAAGGCCATTGGAGCTATGAGTTCCGCCACCTGTTTACTGGATCCATGTCCCTCTTGGCTGGTTTCGGCCAGTCGGGAGGTGACACGGAGCTGGGTCCAGGAGATTGTCAATGCCTCCTTGGAGAGGGGGTCCTTTCCGGCCCTTTATAAGGAGGCACTTTTGTGCCCCCTCCTCAAGAAGCCTTCCCTGGACCCAGCCGTGCTTAATAACTACCGTCCAGCCTCCAACCTTTCCTTTATGGGGAAGGTTGTTGAGAAGGTGGTGGCACTTCAACTCCAGCGGTCCTTGGAAGAAGCCGATTATCTAGGTCCTCAACAGTCTGGATTCAGGCCCGGCTACAGCACGGAAATTGTTTTGGTCGCGTTGATGGATGATCTCTGGCGGGCCCGGGACAGGGGCTTGTCCTCTGTCCTGGTGCTCCTTGACCTCTCAGCAGCTTTCGATACCATCGACCATGGTATCCTTCTGCACCGGCTGGAGGGGTTGGGAGTGGGAGGCACTGTTCTCCAGTGGTTCTCCTCCTACCTCTCCGGTCAGTCGCAGTCGGTGTTAGTGGGGGATCAGAGGATGACCTCGAGGTCTCTCCCTTGTGGGGTGCCTCAGGGGTCGGTCCTTTCCCCCTTGCTATTTAATATCTACATGAAACTGCTGGGCGAGGTCATCCATGGACATGGGGTGAGGTATCATCAATACGCCGATGATACCCAGTTATACATCTCCACCCCATGAAGCAGTGGACGTGATGTGCCGGTGCCTGGAGGTTGTTGGGGCCTGGATGGGTGTCAACAAACTCAAACTCAATCCAGACAAGATGGAGTGGCTGTGGGTCTTGCCTCCCAAGGACAATTCTATCTGTCCATCCATTACCCTGGGGGGGAATTATTGACCCCCTCAGAGAGGGTCCGCAACTTGGGCATCCTCCTCGATCCACAGCTCACATTAGAGAAACATCTTTCAGCTGTGGCGAGGGGGGCATTTGCCCAGGTTCGCCTGGTGTGCCAGTTGCGACTCTATTTGAACCGGGAGTCATTGCTCACAGTCACTCATGCCCTCATCACCTCGAGGCTCGACTACTGTAACGCTCTCTACATGGGGCTACCTTTGAAAAGTGTTCGGAAACTTCAGATCGTGCAGAATGCAGCTGCGAGAGCAATTATGGGCTTCTCTAAGTATGCCCATATCACTCCAACACTCCGCAGTCTGCATTGGTTGCCGATCAGTTTCTGGTCACAATTCAAAGTGTTGGTTATAACCTATAAAGCCCTTCATGGCACCGGACCAGAATATCTCCGGGACCGTCTTCTGCCGCACGAATCCCAGTGACAGGTTCAGTCCCACAGAGTTGGCCTTCTCCGGGTCCCGTCGACTAAACAATGTCGTCTGGCGGGACCCAGTGGAAGAGCCTTCTCTGTGGTGGCTCCGACCCTCTGGAACCAACTCCCCCTGAGATTAGGATTGCCCCCACCCTCCTTGCCTTTCGCAAACTTCTTAAAACCCACCTCTGCCGTCAGGCATGGGGGAACTGAAACATCTCCCCCTTGCCCATGTTGTTTTGGTGTTAGATTGATTGTGTGCTTGTTTTTTAATATTCTGGGGTTGTCTTTTATTAATTTTTTAGCTTAACATTGTAATTGGATTGGTGGGTATTGGATTTGTTATTATGTATTGTTTTTACTTGTTGTGAGCCGCCCCGAGTTTGCGGAGAGGGGCGGCATATAAATCCAATAAATCAAATCAAATCAAATGGTAGGTCAGTGATTAAAATGCAATATTACAGGCAAACTCTGCCCACAGTCTGGAGTTCAATCCTGACCAACTTGAGGTTGACTCAGCTTTCCATCTTTCCGAGTTTGGAAAAATGAGGACCCCAGATGGTTGGGGGCAAGATGCTAATTCTGTAAAGTGTTTCGATAAAAGCTAATTCTGTAAACTGTGAAGCGGTATATAAATCTAAGTGCTATTGCTTTTGTTTCCAGGCTACATTAAGCAGTTTGCAACAATAAAAACAGAGAAATTAAAATAATTGTAAACAGAATAGTAGTAAACTAATTGAACAACATATAAATGAAAAAGACAACATGGCTTATACTCATGGCTGATTTGTAAAGATGCCAGATTCTTTTCTGCAATTATTAGGAAATTTGTCCATTAAAAGAGTAAGACTTTAAAAAAAAAAAACACACTTGATGTTATAATACTGAGTCAAAGATTACCCAGGAAGAGTTTAATCATTTTAAAATAGGCATAACCCAGCCGTCTATTTAAGATGCACTTCTGTTGCTTCAGGAAATAATCAATGTTATTAAACGTATGAAAATAGTAAAAGTTCCCAGTCCCAATTCAATGGGAATACGACATATATTGATTTTGTTTTGTTGTTTAATATTGTTCAATATTTAGAATAATGCTTTTTTAAAAAAAGATACAAAGTTTTTCAACTTTTTCTAATCAGAGATGTATACCTGATTTTTTAAAAAAAACCGATAAAGATTTTGCTATCACCCCAACATTTTGTTAAGCATTGATGCCATAATTTAACAATGAGTCTAGTACATAAATTATCCATTGTGAATGGACTGATTTTAACAAGGCAGACAGATCTTGGTGGATCTAATGCTACAATACAATTTGAAACTTTAAGAATACTTTTAGAAAATCTGAATTCAATAACGGTGGCTTTACTTGCAGAGACAGAAAAGGCCTGTGATATGCAGTTTAAATTTCTGGAAGATATTTCCTTCATTGTTTTAATCCACTGAATCGTTTTATATCAACTAGATTATAATGTTGAATTCTGATTCCTCTCCTGGTATATATATGACTAGGATGGTACCATTTCGGCCTTGTTCTGGCCTCATCAGCTAGCCACACCCTTCCTTACTGGGATTCGATCTGGCAGCTTCTGGCTTGTAAGGCAGAGAATTAACAGTTGAGCCACCAGACCTGATCCCTCCATACAGAATATAGTTGTCAGCTATGAATAAATTAACCGCCTTGAAATGGTCCTGGGTTGGGCCTAGAGGCAAAAAGGAGCTGTGATGTGATCCGACATTATATATATATATATATATATATATATATATATATATATATATATATATATATGTGTGTGTGTGTGTGTGTGTGTGTGTGTGTGTGTGTGTGTGTGTGTGTGTGTGTGTGTGTGTGTGTGTGTGTGTCACATGTTGTTGTTTTTTGCTTAATTTGAAAATTAAGGAAACCAGCCCTCAAACGTAACCCAGCCATAAAAACTGAAACCAGACTCAGAACACACGCAAAACAATCAAGTAGCCTGCAAGCTCCAACTACTCAGGATATCACGCCTAATCAACAACGATTAACTAATCAGCATACCTCAGCTACATCAACGACCCCAGGTGTTACCCCACTGACTCAGCAGGAAGTTTCTACACAGCAGGCAATTGCTGAGCCATCAAACCACACCCAGCCACCAGTATTTATAGAAGGAAGGCAGCTCAGGTCTCGCTGTGTTCGCCCTAGAACAAGGAGAGAAACACCAGCCTGAAGATGACGAGTGGGACCTCGTCGAAACGTCGCCAGAAATTTCCAAATCCTACACGGGAAGAAACCCGAATATACCAAGACAATCATACCTGTACCCGTGAAAATCTACGAAAACAAATATATATATAGGGTTCTGATCTGATAGCTCTAACTGCTAGTTCTCTGCTTTACAAGGCAGAGTTCACCAGATCGAATCCCAGTAAAGGAAAGGGTGTGTCTAGCTGATGAGGCCAGAACAAGGCCTGGGAGGGGAATCCAAAATTAATATATATATACCGGGAGAGGAATCAGAATTCAACATTATATATATGACGGTCTTGGTATATTCGGGTTTCTTCCCATGTAGGATTCAGAGATTTCTGGTGACATTTTGATGAGGTCCCACTCGTCATCTTCAGGCTGGTGCTTCTGTCCTTGTTTTAGGGCGAACATAGCGAGACCTGAGCTGCCTTCCCTCTATAAATACTTCTGGGTGGGTGTGAGTATTTATAGAGGGAAGGCAGCTCAGGTCTCTCAGGTTCATGCTATCATGACTACTTCCTCTGTATTTTCATAATTTAGTAAATAATTGTACATTTTGGAAATAATTTTTTTATCTGATCCTATTAAGATTTTATCTATTTCACTAGATAAATTCAAATTCAACTAGGTCTTTTTTATATCTACTTTGTACTTGAAAATATGGTAACCAATCTAACTCCAGGACAATGTTCTATTTGACGTTCCAATTGCTCTGAAGAGAGATAAAGGTTATTTTATATTTTAAAATTACTTAGTTTAGTTTATTGATTAGCCCATCAAAAAACAGAGTTCTAAGCACAAATTATGACTAAAGTCCTATAAAAGCCTTTAAAAACAATTTAAAATGAAATTGCCATAAAATGCAATTTAAAATGAAATTGCAATAAAGTACAATAATTTAATATATAGATGAATAGCATAAGATAAAATTATATTTCACTATCACCTCTACAATGTACCCCAATCGGTCTCACATATGCCAATCTCAGCTGAACATTTTACTCAAGTACTGTGTCGTATTAAATGTGGTTTTCAAATTCTGGCCTCACATAAAGTAAGTTGTTTTCATATGGGGTTCCCAAGGGGTCATTCGTTTCGTATATGAACCAAGGCACTCCATCGCTAGTGGCTTTTAAGAAGAAACAGCTGTCTGTCTGAAATGGCACAGGGCAGTGATGGCAAAGCTTTTTTGGTTCACGTGCCAAAAGAAGGGGCGTGGGGGACACGCACATCTGTGCTCAGACTCATAATTCCATGTGCCCCCCACACATGTACATGTGACCCCCCCTCCAAGCACATGATGCCACACCTGTTTTTCACTCTCCCCAGGCTTCAGAACCTTTCTAGGAGTTGGGGAGGGTGATAACGGCCTTCCGCTCCCTTGGAGGCACTCTGTTGGGAAATGGGCCTCCAGGGGAGGAAGGACATTTTTTGTCTCCCCAGGTTCCTAGAAAGGCTCTGAAGTCTGCAGAGAGTGAAAAAAATGGAACTTCCGGTTCAACCGGAAATTGGCAAATGGAATGTTTCCAGCCTCCGGAGGACCCCTGGGGGGAAATGGAGGACCATTTTTCGCCCTTGCCAAGCTCCTGGAAAGGCTCTGGAGCTTGGGGAAAGCCAAAAACAGTCCTTCCCCACCCGCTATGTAAGTGGAAAACAGGTTGTTTCCCAACTCCTAGTGGTTGCAGAAGGACCGAAAATCAGCTGGGCTCACGGGCCCACCGATATGGCTCTGCATGCCACTTGTGGTATGTGTGCCATAGGTTTCGCCATCATGGGTATAGGGCAGTGATGGCTAACCTTTTTGTTGTCACATGCCGAAAGCAATGTCCCAGCCCCTGTGCGTGCGAATGGGACCCTTCTATGCTCCCCCATACCCCATTTTGGGTGTAGCAGGCCTCCCTGCACTTCTAACCCATAATTCAATGCACATGCAACACCTCGTGAGGGTCCTGAGTCTCATCTATGCTTGCCATAGATTAGCCATTGTGAGTTCTCCTGCCAGAGGAAGGGGTTGGACTAGAAGACCTCCAAGGTCCCTTCCAACTCTGATGGTGTTCTAATTGATGTTCTAATTGATGTTGTAAAGAGCGATAAAGTTTATTCTATATTGTCAAGGGCACCGGGCACCTGTTCTGTGGACAGAGATTTTTCTATGGACCAGAGGAGGCCTGGTTTCACATGCCACCTACCCCCCAAGGATGGGGCCTCTCTCCTTTGCAAGGCCCTGTTTATCACATGCTGGGGCCCATTGCATGGGCTGGGGTTTGGGGACCCTGATGCATGTGTAAGTCCTGAGCTTCCTTCCATAGTTTGTTCTTTTTGGTGCTCGTGAAAAAAATTCACTGAGTAAAATCATAGAAGACCAAAAATGAACCAAAAAAAAATTCATTTATTCTTTACATTTTTCTCTCAATACCAAAGGGGGCAGGGAATTTAAGAGAATGAAACAAGAGAGGAACGAGGAGAATAGGGAAACGGGGCTTCTTAAAAACCCGAGACTGATCTTCATTCCGAGCCTTGAATTTTTCCTGAGCAGCTGGAAAATTTGTCTGCTACAATCGCCTGGCACGATCCTAGGCAGCGTTAACCGTCCACAGTGATAATTCAATATGATTTGCCTCTCTAATTGGATGGAGGAAACCTCCTGTCGGGTTTTTCAAGAGCCTCAGATGAAGGACTGAGTGTTGACCAGAGGAGGAAGGACAAGGAAGAAAAACAGATGTTGATCAACCTTTTCCCCACTGTTGGTTAGGATCAAATGTTCCCGCTTTGCCAAACTACTCGGTGGTGGGAGAGCAGGTTTTCTCAGCTGTCCGCCTCTCAGATCTATCATAATCCACTGGACTTTCGGTGTAGGACAGACACAATCTCCGGCATTGTGCTCATTAAGTTTTAAGAGAGACAGTTGTTTTGAAAAAAAGGGGGGGAGGGTGGAATGGCGGAAAAAAGCACTTGGGTTTGCATAGAAGAATGTGCATTAATCTTTTTTAATGACAACGCAACTAATGGCTGGCAAAACATTACTTTTGAATTAACATTTTTCCCCCTCCAGATTTTTCTCCCCCACCTCTCACTCTCAACAACAGCAAAAAAACAAAAAAAAGGACCAAGGCCACCAAAGATTCCAGGAAAGGCTGCCTCAAGAGGAGGAGGAGGATTTCCGATGATTTGATGTTGCTCTTAATTAGGAAGCACATTAGAAGCACATGCTTGCATGTGTGAGGATGTGAAGTTGCAGCCAAATCCATGTTTCCCATTAGGGCTTGCATTCCGTGCTTTGCCAGAGCCCTGTTCTGTTCTGTTCAGGTTTTACAATATTTCCTCAGCTTTCTTGGAGGCCTTTCCACACCCCCAGCCAGCCAGCCACCCACCCGCCCCAGCTCGGCCGACTTTTCTGGCATGTTCTGCAAAGCTACTACAATGAACATATGTGCTTGGATCCCTAACAGACCGTGTTGTTTTGTTTGGTTCTGTTTTGTTTTATTTCCCTTCTTGGAGGGGACTCTACAATGCAGGCCTAGGTACAAATGCAAGGGAGAAGGGGAGAAGGAGTCCACATGAACGATATTGACAAGGACTAGGCCCTGCTTGCCTTAAGAATGGCTAACTTCACACAACGTTCTAAGCTATGGTTTGCTTTAACCATAGCTTTACAAACGCCATAAGCATAGCCCATAAAATCATCTGCTACAATGTCCTTCCTGTCAATGACTACTTCAGCTTCAACCACAACAACACATGAGCACACAACAGATACAAACTTAAAGTAAACCACTCCAAACTCGACTGCAGGAAATACGACTTTAGTAACTGAGTAGTTGATGCATGGAACTCACTACCAGACTCTGTAGTATCATCACTTAATCCCCAACACTTTACCCTTAGACTATCCACTGTTGACCTCCCCCAATTCCTAAGAGGTCAGTAAGGGGCATGCATAAGTGCACCATAGTGTCTTCCATCCCCTGTCTTAATGTTTCTCTTTTACTAGTATCATGTATATAAATATTATTATATCTCTGTATACCGCCAATACATATTTGACAAAACAAAATAAATAAAATAAAATAAAGTTTGTTTAATTAACCAACTGGTCCAACTCAATGGGATTGTGAATGACCCTGGTGCTTAGGAGTTTTACCGCAGCGGAGTTTATGTTCTTTGCTAAAACACTGTTGAATAGAGACACTCTGTTCCAGCCCAGGTTATGATAGAGTCAAGGATTATTGGGAGTGAATGGTTTTAAATGATATGGCTTTTTTAGGTTTGGTAAATTAGTTTTTAGCATGTTTAGGGGTTTAGTTTTTAAACTTTTAATTTTAATATTCAATTTCTACTATTTTATATTTATGTATCTATTTTATGTTGTAAGCCGCCCTGAGTCTCCGGAGAAAGGCGGCCTAGGAATTGAAATAATAAAAACAAACAAACAAACAAACAAACAACAACACAGTAGAGTGGTACCTCATCTTACGAACTTAATTCATTCCATGATGATGTTTGTAAGTAGAAAAGTTCATAAGATGAAACAATGTTTCCCATAGGAATCAATGTAATGCACACACATCTCCAAACCAGTAGCAAAGATAAACATAAGAACATAAGAACATAAGAGGAGCCATACTGAATCAGGCCAAAGTCCATCGAGTCCAGCGTTCTGTGTCACACAGTGGCCCACCAATTGTCCATGGGGCTCTTGAGCAGAAAGAGAAGGCAATACCCTCCCTTTCCGTGGACCCCCAACAAATGGGACCCGAGGGAATCCTGCCTGCCTCAACCAACATAGAGGCGGCACACGGGCATCCGTTTCAATAACCACCAATACACTTGGCATCCATGAATCTATCTAATCCTGCCTTGATGCTATCAAGACTGACAGCTGACTGACAGTAAGTGAAACTTATTACTGTTTCAAACAATTGCTAAATGAATTGCCTTAAGTCTAAGCCAGTGGTTCTTAACCTTTCTAATGCTGCGACTGTTTATTACAGTTTCTCATGTTGTGGTGACCCCCACTATAAGTCTAGTGCCAATTCTCCCAACAGAGCTGTAAGCTGATTGGCAGGAAGGTCAGAGGGACACCCCCACTGTAAACGCCTGATTGGTCAGATTGTAAAGATATGTTCCAGAATAGAAACTTTAGTTCCTAACACCATGGGAAATTTGTCTTTTCCCACGGTCTTAGGCGACCCCTGTGAAATGGTCATTCGATCCCCAAAGGGGTCCCTTCCCCCAGGCTGAGGACCCCTGGTCTTGCTAGGACTATCTGTATTAAGGAGATATCAGGGGTTTTAAATGGCTGAAATTAGAACTACAAATAAACTATGTAGAAAATGCACCAGGTAAGGTAAGTTGGAACATGGCTAGTTTGAACCAGTAAGCAAAAATCAAGAAAGTACGTTTTCAGCTAATTGAGAAATTCATCAAAAAGACCATGATAGAACTACACATAGTTTGGAAGAATGGGTGTGTGACCCCTATGGAGACCCACTGAATTATATAGAACTGACTATTCATCATGATGCCAACATTCAGGGCCATGTTATTTTCCAATTTGTTTTATGGGTTGGTTGGGTGTTCCACCAAGCAACGCATATCGATGCAGCATGAAATATATACAAGAACAGCTCCAAAGGTTTTCATTTGGTAGATTTAACGCTGCTTTTTTTTTTAAGGTTGTATATGGAATACTTTGATTCTTCATGCAAAAAACAACCACCACCATATTATTCCACTGGCCAAGAGACAATAATAAAGTAAACCCACTTATGCCTACAAATATGTTTCATGTAATACTAAGGTAATGAAATATAACAGACGCTAGATGAACATAAAAGGGGTGGCTAGAAAGAATACTGAGAACAGGAAAAGGGAAATTTGCTGAGCCAAGAGAGAGGAAAGGAATTTAGGGAAGAGCAGGAAGTAGAGACAAGATCTGTTAAGTGTTTGCACACTCACAAATGATTTGCTGGATAGACAAAGCAGGGGATGTTGATATCACGACAGGAAGGACAGGGCAGGAAGTAATGTTGATGTTAAAATAATAGTAATAAAATCCATGGAGAGGGGGAGGAGGAAGAGGAGGAGGAGGAGGAGAACTACAATGATGACTGGGATCCAGGGTGCTCTCTGAGCTTGATGAATTTCTTACAGACATTTCGCAACCCAATTAGGTAATCATCAGTGCTAGAAGGCAGTGAGATTTGTAAGAGGAGGAGGAGGAGGAGGAGAGGGAAGACGAGAAGAACACTTAGATCTTAGATGAGCACTTGCAAAAATCCAAAGTTTTAAGTTCATGCTCTTAATTGCTCGTAATGTTCCTCTCTACACTACAAAACCTCTTCTCCTGGCTTGTAGCAGAGCAAAAAAGTTTATCATAGAACAACACTTTTTCTTTTTTGAACCAAGGTACAGGACAGATTATTTCATCTTTACAAAAAGACGCCTCTACTTAAGAACTTTTCTAGGTAAGAACCGGGTGCTCAAGATTTTTTTGCTGCTTCTTAAGAGCCATTTTCTACTTAAGAACCCAAGCCCAGAAAAATTGCCCAGGAAATTCGAGAGCGGCACGAAGGCCTGGCCAGTTTCCTGCAATTCCCTCTTTAATCCCAGCCATCTCGGGCTTTTCTGGGCTGCCAGAGGAGCCTTTCAGTGGCGCTTAAGGAGGCTTTGGCAGTCCAGAGTGAACGGAGCATTTTTCTTTCTCTGGGCACTTGGAGAGGGAATAAACCTCTTTGCTGTGGTGATTCCCTTGCGCTGCCTCCCATACACCCAGTACGAGGTTGCCTCCCAGAGCATCTGGGCGTGGAAAGGGAAAGGGGCACTTCGCCCCAGCCGGATCAACTTGGCTTCAGCCAAACTGAGGAGTCACCACAGTGAAGGAAAGGCGCTGGCTACAAAGCGAGTGAGTGAGATGAGAGGGGGCCCCTTCAGCATGGGAAGGAAGAGGAAGCAGATAGCAGCAGCAGCCGCCTTTCGGTTAAAGGATTGGGAGGTTCCCCCCTCTCACCTGCCTGGGTTTCTCTCTCTGGTGCAGTGTATGGGAGGCAGCCTCGCACCTGGTGTATGGGAGGCGCATGCTCCTCCTCACCGCCTTAGAGTCCCTCTTATTTTTTTTTAAGCCTTAAAGTTTTGGATTTTTTTGATTCCCCTCACCTCACCTTCCATCTGCAACAACTGTTCTCCTCCTCTTCTTCCTCCTTCTCCTCCCACTCAAATTCCAAGCTTTTATTTCTTTCCTAGGGTTTGCACGCATGATTTGCTTTTACATTGATTCCTATGGGAAAAATTGCTTCTACTGACAAACTTTTCTACTTAAGAACCTGGTCACGGAACGAATTAAGTTCTTAAGTAGAGGTATCACTGTATATATACATATCTGTCTACCTGCTCGGGCTACAGCACCCTTTGGATTCCTTTGTTGCAATCTCCTCTACTGTCAATGTAAAATGCTTGTATAAAAATGAGTTTTTGCTTGAATTGCTTGATTTACATGTCCCTGCTACATGCATGTTTGATTTAAGCCGACCAGATTGTGTTTTCCTGCAGTGAGAGCTCTAAAAACATGTGTTTCGTGAGTTGTGTGTATATTCCGTTTGATGTGTTTCAGATTTTATTACAAGACAACCTTTTGATAAGACTTATCTGCACTCAAGGAATTTATGACTATTTTACTGTCTACAGCACATTTGCATTTCAAAACTGGGTTGAAAAAGAGCTGGGCTCACCTGTTGAGTCTTGCCTAATGTTGGAGCATAAACTCTTCCGGAAATGAAGCAGCCTTCATCTAAATGAGGACAAACCATTAGTAGCTCTTGGGCTTGTAATAAGCGCTCTATGTTTGTTGTAAATTAACGTCTAAACAGAAGAGGTTTCTGGTGAGCTCCCTCTGTGAGCCTCATTGAAAGATTTCTAACTGTTCATGATCTACAGCAATGCCACTGATTGAGCCTTGAAACACTTCTGGAATGATCAGAAAAGCAACAGAATGTTTTCAGCAAAATGGTTTTGTCTAAAGAAATTATGCAAATCTGAAAAAAGTTTTTTACACTTTTGCTGGAAAGGAAGGAGGAGGAGGAGGAAGAGGAGCAGACAAAACATTTGCTCCCAAGAAGACAATACGGGATGTCTCAAAGGATGGGCTGCTGGGAGTTCACAGGGGTCCAGAAGAAGCTCTAACTAAGGTTCTGTGCAGTTCGGAGAACCCCCAAATCCCACTCCTGCCTGGCCCCACCCACTCTGCTCCTCCCCTCACAGGAGTCCCCACCCGGCCTGTTTGGGATGCAGGTAAGTGCCGGGTGCGGACGGAGGCTCAGGGAGGGCGAAAAATGAGCCTACTGGAAGTTCGGGAAGGCCAGAAATGGAGCCTGGGGAGACTGTTTTTGCCCTCCCAGAGGAAGACCTCCAGAGCACGGGGAGAGCAAAAATGCCGCCTCCCCACCCCGCCATGATGCAGGAGGCCAACTAGCAACTGGGTAAAGAAGCCTTTGCTAAAACATTTGAAGCCCACCCCTGGATCATTTCTCCATAAAATAACCGTGACTTGGCATTCTCATGTTCGTTCCCCTTGTACTGTACGTGCAGAGGCATCCAAAATTTTTACTGCCACGCTGTGGGTGTGGCTTATTTTGTGGGTGTGGCTTAATGGTCATATGATTGGGTGGGAGTGACCAGGTGGGAGTGGCTTGAATGATCATCATCGTTCAAGTGAACTGTTAAGTCCTCCACTTACAGTCTTACCAGTGTCGCTTGCTGGGGTGACAATTTGCTTCGCGTTTCCTGCACTCTCCTTCCTGGGACGTCCCACCCACCTCAGGCTGGGTAGCTAGGCAAATGGGTGCTGCCAGAAGCATAAATGCTGCCAGCGCCACTTCCATCCATGCCTTCAGGTGGAAGGTGGCTGTGTGAGGCTGGAGGGGAGCCGGGCAGGAGAGAGGGAAGCTCATGTGAGGCCAGGAAGGAGGAAAGAGGAAAAAAGAAGGAGTGCAGACGCAGCAGCAGCAGCAGAGGGGGAAAAAAGAGAGCTGAGCTGAGACCGGTAATCCAGGAAGTGACAGCTGCGAATCGGCTGGAGCTGTGCACGCAGCTTTATTTCCACCAGTGGAACTGCGTTCCACCCCATCCTGCCTGCTGCCCACCCCTGCATGTGCCCACACTCTTTCGGCACCTGAAGAAAAAAAGGTTCGCCATCACTGTTCTAGGGGATGGTTGTGGGTTTATACACAAGCACATGCACAATCACATACATGCTCATGTATGTGTATGTGCATGTTCTTTCCTCGCTTTGTTCGCCCTAGCACGAAGCTGTAAACACCATCCTGATGACGAGGAGTGGGACCTCGTGGAAAGGTCACCAAGATTCTATCAATCTTACACGGGAAGAGACCTGAATACACCAAGACCTTCATTCCTATACTTTATATCTATATTTATATTTGTACAGCATATGGAGATTTATTTATTTTAGAAAATGTACATAGACACCTATTTGCACATGGTGACTCAAGGCAGCTTACACGAATATAAAAACATTGCATATAACAAATAAAAATAATAAAATAATTATAATTTTTTTTAAACAAAAATAATAATACCCCCCCCCTCCATCTCCACTCCAGCAACAACACATCACAGAAGCCACATGGGTGTCCATGTATATGTATGGATATATATATATTTTCTTTTAATAGCAGGAATCTCGTCGGAATTTAATTTTTTTATGTGTCTCAGTGTGTTCACAGAAAAAAGTGACAATAAAGTTTATCCTACCCTACTCTACCTTACACTGTACTAATAGCACTATATAATAATAACATGCTTGCATGCTTCTGAAAGAAAGTGTGGGAAGAGTGGGATGTGAGTTCCTCTTTTGACTCCTTTCCGTTCCAAAAACAAAGCCAAACACCAAGAAACCCCAGGCAAAACCAACCTTATTTACGAAAGCTATTAAAGTAATCTAAACCTCACATTAAGCTTTGCTGGCACAGCAGTTGGTTCAATCACAAGCACATATTGCTGTCACTTAGATACAAGATAATTTACTATTTTAAAGATTGTGCAATTTAGGGAACTGGGTTTTTGCGGTGTTTATGTTCCTCCGTTTTCTTTTTAGTTCTTTGCACAGCTAAGGGAGTCTTCCGTGCTAGGATTCCAAGGCACGGGAACATTCCCACAATTTGTTTGTAATGGGAAGAGATGTCAGGCACAAAAAGACCAAAGCCACATGTTAAGTTGCAATTAAACTGATTTATTGCTCTTCCTATGTAATTTGCAAGAGAAAAACTCTTTTGGAGCTCTCCTTCCTTACCAGCATGGTCAAAACAGCAAAGCTTCATTGAATCCTGAAGGTTCGCTCTTTTGATTATGTTACTAAGAAAGAAGGGCTCCAAAAAGAGTTTATCCTGCAAGCTATAGAACTTACAGGATCATCTTCTGCCTCATGTATCCCAGTGGCCGGTCAGGTCCCACAGAGTTAGCCTTCTCCAGGTCCCATCAGCCAGACAATGCCGTCTGGTGGAACCTAGGGGAAGAGCCTTCTCTGTGGCAGCCCCGGCCCTTTGGAACCAAGTCCCTCCAGAGATTCGTACTTCCCCCACCCTCCCCACCTTCTGCAAGGCTTTAAAAAGTCATATTTGCCAGCAGGTTTGGGGCTTCAAAGTTTAACATCTAGCCCCGGCCAATGAATAGATTTATACGTATGATAGAATGAATGCGGATGATTTGTTCTCCAAGTCTTTGGAGAAGGGCGGCATACAAGTCTAATAAATAATAATAATAATAATAACAACAACAATAATAATAATAATAAAATTGGGGTTTTAGAAATGTATTTTAACTTTAGATTTCTACATGTTTTTGTATTTCATTTTGTTGTGAGCCGCCCTGAATCTGAGGGAAAGGGTGGCATAGAAATCAAATGACTGACCGACTGACTGACTGAGTGACTGAGTGACTGACTGACTGACTGACTGAATGGATGAATGAATGAATGAATGAATGTTGCACATAGAAGACTCCAACTTTCAGGTCATATACACTGTATGGAGAATAATCAAATTCTCAAGATGGCAATGGGCTAGAACCCCCTGATGCCAAACAAAAGAACATGGAGAAGAATATTCATAGAGAATTTAAAGGCTTTAAACATCATGTACCAAACCTAAAATACTGGAGATCTCTTGCTGCCGGATATGCTACACAGCCTGGGAAGATCTAATGCTAATTCTAATTCTAATACTGATTGCTCTTTCTTATGCACAGGGATCTAGGATTTAGCACTATTTACAGAATTCAAGAGGGTTGGACTTTGTCTGGTTGTGGCTATGTAAAGACTCTAGGCTTATTCCTCCTTTGACTCTGCCCTCCAGGCTCTGCCACTCCTCACCTATAAGGTGAAAATTCTGTAGTGCAATAGAAGTAAAATATGATGATGAGAATAGAATGGAATAGAATAGAATACTGTATATAGTGTAGAGTAGAGTAAAGTAAAGGTAAAAATAAAGTAAAGTAGAATAATAATAGAATAGAATATAAAGTAGAGTGGGGCAGAGTAGGATAGTAATAATAATAATAATAATAATAATAATAATAATAATTATTATTATTATTATTATTATTATTATTATTATTATTATTATTATTATTATTATTATTATTATTATTATTTGTATGCCACCCCTCTCCGAAGTCTCGGGTAGGGTAGGGTAGGGTAGGATAGAAGCTGGAAGGGACCTTGGAGGTCATCCAGTCCATCCCCTTTCTCAAGCAGGAGAATCTATACAATATCAGACAAGTGACTGTCCAGTTTCTTCTTAAAAACCTCCAGTGATAGGGCCAGGTTCTCCACATCCTTTGATCTTGCACCATAGTTGAGAAATCAAATACAGCTTCATGCTACTGTATGTTCTTCTTTCCAGTTATGCAGAGAAACCTGAGTTTGATGGATACGGAGAAAGAGTGGAAAACATGTAGGTTTGTTAGCAAAGGATCTGTGGCGACATAAGAGCCATGAATCCAGGTGTAAAGACAGTGGTTTCACTTCCTCCCAATTTGGTAAGAATCCAGGGGCCTCTTTTCCTTCTAGGTCATTGGTATGAAGATGAAGTGATATAAAGAACATCATTCACTGAATTCCTTTAGGCCAGATTGCAGTGAAGGGTAACAGAACAGGCTGTGGGTGAAATGGGAGTGAGTAAATATTGAAATCAAATGTTCTCTTGTGCAATGGCGTATCTTTTGACATGATGGGGCATCAAACCAATTTGTAACTTTCCTAAGGCCGTGTTTGGTGATCTAAGACAGCTGCAGAATACCTGTGGCTCCTGGGAAAGTCATATTTCAATCATTGAACGCATGGCTTTCAATGTTGGATGGCCAATCTGCTGGCAATTACAAGAGCTAGCCCTGTATCGCTTAATGTATTTCAGTCCAGCCGCAGAGCCTTGTCTTCCAAATTGAAGCTCAGCTTATTCTCTCTCTTGCTCAAGGACAGCAGTCGTCATTCAGATGCTTTTAAATAGTGCAGTCTTTTGGATTACAGACAGCATGTCAAGGCAGACTTATTAAATGGCAGTTTGTTATAAATTTGAAAATCGGCATGTAGGCTTCAGGGAGATATATCATATTCTTTCTGCTGAGGAGCAGAAGGAGGTGTGAAAGGGGGTAGGATAATGTGAAAGCAACAGCAGAATGTAGAAAGAGAGAAGAGAAAGAGAGAGAGAGAGAGAGAGAAAGAAAGACAGAGAGAGAGAAAGAGAGAAAGGAGGGCAGGCAGGCAGGCAGGAAGATGGAAGGAAGGGAGAGAGGAAGGAAGGAAGGAAGGAAGGAAGGAAGGAAGGAAGGAAGGAAGGAAGGAAGGAAGGAACCTGTTGGTAAATCCTTCTGCCATTTTTGTGGGATTGAATACATTGATATTAAGGATAGATGCATTTGTTTTCTTATTTTCATTTTTAGTTCTGATTTTCTTTCTTATCTTCATCTTCAGTTTTGAAAATTCATAATTTTTCATTATTTTCTCCTCTCTTTGCAATAAATCCTTTCAGACCAACTAAGCTGCCCATCATTTAGATGTATGAAAATGAGTGTACATTTTGGGGGGAAATTTTCCATACATGGATTTTTGGCTATAAGTTTTACAGAAATGTATATATTTTCTAAACATTTTTCTTAATGGAATGTGCTTGTTGGCCAGTTAGGTTCTCAACTATCAAATATTTGTTTTACAGTAACCAACCAGTTTGGTATGGGAAAATAAGAAAGCAAACGGAACAAATAGCACAGAAATATAAGAGATGAAGCTCAGAACCTGAATAATTCATCACTAACCTGTTTCCTGAAGTGTCATTTGGCAGATCCGCATCACAAAATTTGGCCATGCTGAGTGGAACAGCTGTATCTGTCAATAAAAAGGAAGTGTAAAATCTATCAAATTACCTGATTTATTAGTTTGTTTCTTTATCAGTGTTATGAATGATAGGATGAAATGAACTATCACAGAAACCATGGTTCTGGGTCTCATTGTCTCCAGAGCCATTAGGGAAGATGCAGTCTCCTATGGGGATAGAGGTAGTCCTTGACTTACAACAGTTTCATTTAACGACCGTTTTAAGTTACAACACCATTGAGAAAAGTGACTTGTAACCTTTTCCACACTTATGACCCTTGCAGACACTCCCGTGGTCACAGGCAGGTGGGGGTTGCCTCTCCCACCGCTCCCGGTGCGCCTCATGCGCAGTTCTGTGTCTCCGATGTGTGGGCGCATCTGAGCTAGATTCAGATTCTGCGCATGTGCAGGAAGCAAGATCTCATGATGTGTGGGGACGTGTGTGTGAGAGAAATTTCGGTGATTTTTTTTTTTTGGCCAATATCTCTCTCTCTCTCGTACACACATCCCCTCCCTGTAGAGTCTGGAGGACAGAAGGGAAAGGGGGGACATGATCAAAACATTTAAATAGGTTAAAGGGTTAAATAAGGTTCAGGAGGGAAATGTTTTTAATAGGAAAGTGAACACAAGAACAAGGGGGCACAATCTGAGGTCAGATGGGGGAAAGATTATTTGACTGAAAGAGTAGTAGATGCTTGGAACAAACTTCCAGCAGATGTGGTTGGTAACAGTAACTGAATTTAAACATGCCTGGGAGAAACATAGATCCATCCTAAGATAAAACACAGGAAATAGTACAAGGGCAGACTAGATGGACCAGGAGGTCTTTTTCTGCCATCAATCTTCTATGTTTCTATGTTTCTATGATGATGAAACATCCAGGGACTACAGTCTAAATCTCTATTGTTCTCATATGTTCTCCATAAAAATGAAGTTAAGAAGTGAAGGAGAATAAATATTTAGAAACAGGCAGAAAGACCCATGGATCCTGTTCAGAAAAGGGGAACCAAGTAATCGATTAGGCAGGGCACGAGGTTGGGACATCCATTGATTTCACAAGATTAGCAGATGCAACTTCATACTGGAAGCCCTATCCCTTTCAAAAGGTCAAAGAAAAAAATGAAATGCAACATTTAAGGAATAGGGTGAGTTTTACCTTAAACTGCAGTTGCTGATATTCTTCTGGCTATGGCTTCCCAACATGCATACCTAAGTCTATGCCTTAAAGTTATCTAGCCTTCCAGTCAATTGCTCACTCCAGGTGATTGCCTGGACAAGTTCCTGCCTTTTTTAATTGGAAGTTCCTTGCTATTTCTGCTTCTTCCTAAGGCCTGCCCCGAGGGCACCCAGCTGGCTTTTTCTCTATGGCAGGACTAGAACTCACAATCTCCTGGTTTCTAGCCTTAACACGACACCAAATTGGCTCTCTTTAATCAATAATATTTCTGAATTCCTGGATTTTCTCATGAGCTCATCAAAGCAAATCTTTCCTACCTCAATTATTAGAACCTCACAGGTGGTGTCTTTATCAATAAAGAAGAAAAGCTGTAGCTCAAGGCTGAAACCATGAGTCCACAAGGCTTAGAAATCTAATAAATTGAATTAGATTAAATTAAATCAAGTGGGGTCCTTGGGGTTCTCTCAGCCTGGAAAACACCAAGCTCAGAGAACACCAAAGATTCCTCATGTGTATAAGGTGTGTATATTTGGATGGAAAACTCAATGAAGCAGGGGTGGGTTCTGGATTATTTTGCTGCTGGCTCACTCAGGGTCATGCCAGGCATGCACATCTTCACAGCAATAAAAAAAATAGCTTCTGCACATGTGCAGAAATAAAATCCAGAATGGGGACACCCACAGACTGGCATCAACAGAATGGGTTCCATGATGTCATCTCTGATTTATTAATGGTTCTAAAAACACTGTTCGAACTGGTAGGAACCCACCTCTGCAATGAAGCGATCTACCTAATTTAGGAAAGGATGCACTTTGAGGGATTGCCTCCGTTCACATATTGAGGGGTTCATAATTTTAAGGCTGTTTAGGAATATTTATGAAGGTGTAGGAATGCGTGAACAGACTCTAAAAGCTTCTTAAAGATGAAGGTAGACAGTTGTGATGCTGAGGGAGTGGGGGACAGAAGTTTAGGTGAAATGGATCACTAGGAAGTCATCACCACTATTCTTTTCACAAAAGACACCAGAGTTGTCCCTCAATGAGGCTGATGTCATAGCTTTACTCTCATGACTCTGTTTTAGCTAAAAGAGACAGCTACTGTTAAACAACTGTATGGCCACCAAGCCATGCCACACCATGCCCACCAAGCCACAACCACAGAACTGGTAGTACAAAAAAAAAAGGATTTCACCACTGAATATTTCATTTGAACAGAAAATCTTACTTGAACCTTGGATGGTACATTGAGTCCACATTCCAACAAGGAAAACAAAAAGGTTTTGGCAAATATAAATGTTTTAATGAACATTGTAATGTACATTGCCCTGAAGTCACATTATTCCTTTTGCAGTTAAAAAAGTGTTTATACCATTGCTTACAAGGTTTCAGCAACTTATAAAGGGTCTTCATAAATTGGACCAGGGTGAAATCCAGCAGGTACTGACTGGTTCTGGAGAACTGGTAGCAGTAATTTTGAGTAGTTTGTAGAACTGGCAAAAGCCACCTCTGGCTGGTCCCAGAGTGGGGAGGGAATGGGGATTTTACAGTATCCTTCCCCTGCCACGCCCACCAAGCCATGCCCACCAAGCCACATCATGCCCACTGGGCCATGCTGATAGAACCAGTGGTAAAAAAGAATTGAATTTCACCACTGAGTTGGACCCAAATGTTTGAAACTATTTAAAGTCTTGAGACATCACATTCCAGAGCCTACTTTTATGTACAGTGATCCCTCGTTTTTCGCTGGGGATGCGTTCCAACACCAGTGAAAAATGAATTTCCATGAAGTAGAGGAAAGATATTTTTTTATGTATTTAACGAGTATTTGGACTTTTAAAACACACCCTTTGCATTAAACAGTCATTCTATAATGTTTCTCAGCTGGAACTACATGGGATATCCTAATCATTTCTTCAATAGAGTACATTAGTACTATAGAAGAATTTTATGAATTTTTAATGGATTTAAAATTTTCAATAGATTTAATGGATTTAAGCCCCCTTTGAAAACCTGTGAAGTAGCGAATCCACAAAATATGAACTGTGAAGTAGCGAGGGATTACTGTATACTAAAAAAAAATGGTGTCCTGGAACTAAAGTGATTGTCTTCCATTTCTTGTCCACAATATTTTTAATCCCTTCATTTTGGGCACATGAGTTCCACCCTCTTCTTCTTGGCCATCACAGCAAAGACACTGAAGTACAGAGCTGGAGACTTTCTTGTCTCATTTTAAATCATGTATGTAAGCAATACTTTTCAAAGCTAAAATCCAAATGTTAAGTAAGAGGAATCTTCCTTCATATTTCCTCATTTTTTGTGTGTTCTTGTAATTTTGAATCATGCATCATTTCTAATTAGCTCAACAAAGCGTAGCACAGCAAATGGGCAATAATTCATCCTGATTTCCGTTTCCCAAACAACAGTCAATTAAAAAATACACAACAGTCTTTATTTTGGATCATCAGTAGGAAAAAAACATGAAATTAGCACAGCCAATGCAACTCTGTAAGCGCTAAGCTCATAGAGTAGTGGGGCGTGATACTTTGATGAGTTCTCCTTCATCAAATGTCCAAGTAAGTGGGTACGGCTGCCATTTTTACTTTTTGACCATTTATGTATACCCAAGTTTTGTAAGCGCTTGATAGGCTGTATATTCCTACCCCAAAATGAGGAACAAATGATGACAAATGTGCAGCTGAGAAATTATTTATTTATCTATCTATCTATCTATCTATCTATCTATCTATCTATCTATCTATCTATCTATCTATCTATCTATTTATCATCTATCTATCTATCTATCTATCTATCTATCTATCTATTTATTTAATTAATTATTAGAGTTGAAAGGGACCTTGCAGGTCATCAAGCCCAACCCCTTGCTCAAGCAGGAAACCCCACACCACTCCAACCAGGACGGCAGTCCAATTTTCTTTTGAACGTGTCAAGTGATGGGGTGTTCACAACCTCTGCTGGCAGGCTGTTCCACTGGTTGATCGCTCTGATTGTCAGAAAGCTCTTCCTTATTTCCAGGTTGAATCTCTCCTTGATCATTTTCCATCCGTTGCTCCTGGTCTGGTCCTCTGGTGCCCTGGAAAATAGTGTGACTCCCTCCTCTCTGTGGCAACCCCTCAAATATCTGTATACTGCTATTATGTCCCCTCTGGCCCTCCTTTTTGCTATACCATCCATTTTAAAATGGAGTAAGAACTCATGATTTCTAAAGCAAGATTTGATCTGTTATGAACTACAGGGCAGACATAGTCATATTCCATAGAAAGAATTGGCTTTTGAAAATCTTATCCATCGGCTTTTATATTGTAATTTTTACCTGTAATACTTATCTGTAAGTACCTTTGTTCTGTCCCAGCATCGAGCCCCCCAAAATAAGATGCACACCATCGGATTCAATATTAAAACTTCAGCTTTCCATCCTTAACACAATGCAGCCGGGGTGGGTTCTACCTACCTTCCCTACAGTTTGAGGTCATGCCGGAAGTGTACGTTTTGCTCCCGGGGTTACACTGGCCTGTGCATTTGCAGGAGGCTTTGTGCAGGGACATAGGGTTATTTATGAGTAAATTTGGATTTGTTGCACAAATTTCAAGCCGAAGGACTGGTTTGGGGCGTGTGTGTGTCCAGCCAGTCTTCGGTGCCAGTTTGGTGATCACAGGAAAATTCCCTCTATGGGTTCTAGCAAACCGATCCGAATTAGCAGGAACCCACCTCTGAATGCAGCCACATATCGCCCTCTTTTATTTCCAACACTGTTGATGGCAGTTTCCAAGTTAGCTTTGTTCTATTAAACGAATCACAGTCCTGGAAAGCCACCAAGGCAATTGTTGGATTCTGGGTGACCTAGGCCTGGCCTAACTCAAAGATCACGTGGCTGGCAGGAACACCAGCTCAATAATTTTATTAAGTTTATCAAAATCTAAAATACACACACACACACACACACACACACACACACACACACAAATGAAAATAATTAGGACATGGGGGATGAAAAAGGAAAGAGAAAGAAGTGATGAGTAAAAGGGGAGAAAAGAAAGAAAAACACTGATTTCCAATTCTTTTTAGTGCAATAGAATAAGATGGTAACATTATAGCCTCAAATATTTACTTTTGCATGCCAAAAACAACTCGCCACTTCTATAGCAGCAAACCTTCAGATTCTTCTCAATGCAATTGGATGACATGATAAGGGGCGGAGCTTCTGCTCTGCTGAGTGCGAGCATGCGCGTCCCAGCGTGTTTTTGCTTCTGCGCATGTACAGGAAGCAAAAACACGCTTGGGCACGCATGCAAGAATGCAGGAGAAAAGAAACTGTGTGCACAGCACAACTTTCACTACTGATGTGCTGCCCTCATTGTACCGGTAGCAACACAATACCGGACACAATACATTTAAATTTAAATTATTGACAAGACTGGAGTGGAAAGAGGTGAGATGATATTAGAGTAACAGTTTATTCATTCCATTACTAGGGATTAGCATGTATTGGTATCCTGTTTCCCCGAAAATAAGTCACCCCTGAAAGTAAGACATAGGAGAGGTTTCGTAGAATTGCCTAATTACAGGGTAATTAGTCCAGGAAGAAACACACCGCACGATAAAAGGAAAACCCAAAAGTTTTTATAAACAGAAAAACAGAAACAGCTCCCTTTTTAAATGTCAAAGGGATTTTCTGGTACACACAAGGTACAGGTTAAATGTAGCCCAATTGCTCACCCAATAACTGGGAAATTGAGTCCAATTCTAAAGTCCAGAGAATCCACACACACAATCCTGAAAAGCAAAAACCACGATCTTGACAAAACAATGAATCAGATAAACTGCCATGAGGCTAAAACACCAGGCTGCACTTTTATCTGTAGCACTAATTACAGCAGCCCCACCCAACCACAGGTGGCCTCATTTTTTCTTGTAATAATCCTTCAGTTGTTGTCTCCTATGCATCACTCTACGCATGCGTGGATGTGTCATTAATTCTTGTTCAGAATCCAGGGATGATACAGATGACTGATCTCCTCCTGGGCTGTCTGCCAAACTCCCTTCTTCCCTGTCACTCACACTTCCTTGGTCAGAGGATATTTCATCGGCAGATTCTACTGGGAGAAAAACAGGCCTGCGGCATGTGGATGTCTCACCCACATCCACCTCCACATTCCTTGGGGCAGGAGCTGGGGCAGAGCTAACCACAACAGGTAGTAGTAAGAAATTCTTGATAGGATTCACAGTTTGTCTAGTTATGCTGGTTTGTGATGACAAATACTGTAATAAATTGGTATTATGTACTGTACTGTTTTTTTTAATTATTGTTGTGAGCTGCCCCGAGTTTGCGGAGAGGGGCGGCATATAAATCCAATAAACCTAAACCTAACCTAAACCTAAATGTTCATTTTTTTTGTTCAGCAATAAATGTGAATTCTTCTTCATTGAAAAAAACCCCCAAGACATCCCCTGAAAATAAGACGTAGCACATCTTTGGAAGCAAAAATTAATATAAGACGCTGTCTTATTTTCGGGGAACCAGGGTAGCTCTCGACTTACGACCACAATTGAGCCCATAATCTATGTCACCAAGTGAGAAATTCGAGAAAGTGAGTTTTACCCCAGTTTAGGACTCTTCTTACCACATGAGTGAATCACTGTGGTCATTAAATTAGTAACAGGGTTGTTAAATGTATCTGACTTCCTCATAGACCTGACTTGTCAGAATGTTGGGTTAGTGGTTGGCAGTGGAGGGCTACCAACATTTTTACTACCACACTGTGGGCGGGGCTTGTGCAGGACGCCCTGCATTTTCTTTCAACGTCTTGCAGTACAAATTGGGGGCTCTGGGGTGGAGCTCCATTTTTGCTATCCCACTGCATTCCTCCCCATCCAGGCAGCAGCCGACCCCTGGTGGTTGGGATCACTAACATAATGCAGCTGTCATAAATGTGAATCGGTTGTCAAGCATTTGAAAGTAAATCACGCAACCACAGGGACATTGTAAGGGTGGGAAATAGTCATGTCATTTTTTGCAGTGGTGTTGTAACTTTGAACGGTCACTAAATGAACCGCTGTAAGCCGAGGGCTTCTGGAATACAAACGTAATGATATTTCCCTTCCCATTTTCCCTCAGTTCTTCACATATTCTCCATCTCTCTACTATAATATCTTGGGGGGGGGGGGAATGCAAGCATTCCTTATTTAACGGGTGGCTTTATTGTTGAGTTGTACTCCCGATCCATAAAAATAACACGTGTGCATATTATGTAGACAGAGAGTGAAGAGTAATTACAGAATATTTTCCTTTTAGATGTGTTTTCTCCCGCCTTGCCTCTTATCAACAGTTGATGGCTGATTTTGCCCTGCAGCATACCAGTAATTTATAACCTTAATTCATGTTTTATCCTTTCCTGATGTAACTGTGGGTGTTCACATTATAACTGTCTAGTAATCTTAACGTATAAGCCCTACTAAGCCTTTACTTCACTCATATTTGGTGGCAAATGGTTCCATGTGTTAACTGCAACAGGAATTGCCTTTCATCTTTTGCAAATGGATTGTTCTTCCTTGTGCAATGAGACACATTCTTATTCTGTCAGGAGACCATCGGAATCTTCCACCTTGTCTCCATCTTGTGTGTGTGTGTGTGTGTGTGTGTGTGTGTGTGTATATATATATATATATATATATATATCTCCATTAAGTCACTTCATCTTTTCAAATGTTTCAAAGCTCTGTAAGTAGAATCTGATTTGATTAAATTAGGCATTGATTTAGGTCTTTAGATAGCCAATATCTTAATTTTCTTTGTGTGTGTTATTTTTTAAAAATTTGCATTTTTCTGTATAATCTTGGAAAGAGGCAGCATTGTTTTGTCCAACTCTGGACTATAAGCAGAAAAGGAGATGATAGAACAGCAACTAATTATTATTTGTGGTTATTCCTTTCAGATGCTTGCTTGTGTCTTGTAGGAATGGTGTGTCCTGATTGAGCCTTGCAAGATAAGGTCAGTCCATCAAGAATAAATTCAACTCAATCTGCCCTCCGTAATAAAATTGGCACTCAAAAGATAAAATATACTGCTCAAAAACATAAATGGAGCACTCAAAGAACACATCCTAGATCTGAATGAATGAAATATTCTCATTGAATGCTTTGTTCTGTACAAAGTTGAGTGTGCACAACAGCATGTGAAATTGATTGTCAAACAGTGTTGCTTCCTAAGTGGACAGCTTAATTTCACAGAAGTTTGATTTACTTGGAGTTATATTGTATTGTTTAAGTGTTCCCTTTATTTTTTTGAGCAGTGTATAATTCTGTGATCAGGATCTCCTTGGAATTGTGGCACAGCCTTGTAAAGGTTGTTTATTGTTTGCTTCATAAAGTTCTCAAGGTTTGGTGGAAAAGGGGATATGTTCATAAGATGTTTCTTCAAAGTGGCTGATGGAATAAACTCTAAAAATATAGATGACAGGTCGTCCCTCCCTCCCTGCCTCCTTCCCTGCCTCCCTCCCTCCTCTCTCTCTCTCTCTCTCTCTCCCCCCCTTCCTTCCTTCCTTCCTTCCTTCCTTTTTCTTTCTTCTTTGGACATATATATTTCATCTTATTTCAACTATTTGCTATAGAATAAGTTCTATGTGTTTATTTTTTAAAGAAAAATGCTGGCATATTCTCCCAAGAAATGATTGAGGAACTTAGTCATTTGTGTGGTTCCATTTTTAATACTGAAGAGCAGCTAATGTTTACACTGTCACAATTTGTAAGACTCACTGATTATATACCGTAGTTTCTTTAAAAAAAAATTAATTTCTTTTGATAGGGAATTAAGTTTTTTAAATTTTATTTGGCTAGTTAAAGGTAAAATTTGACCTATCCAATGATGATTTGCCTCTGCTATTTATATGTAAGAAATCTAAACATATGTCAAGGGTGTTTCCTTCAGATTACCAATCACAGAAAGATAGATAATATGAGGAGGACTTTTAAAGTAACAACATACCACAGGAAAAAAATAATAAAGCTAAATAGAAGAGAGAAAGAAAGAAAAGAAAGAGGAAGAGAAAGAAGGAAAGGAGGGAAGGAGGGAGGGAAGAAGAGGAGGAGGAGGAGGAAGGAGAAGAAGAAGAAGAAGAAGAAGAAGAAGAAGAAGAAGAAGAAGAAGAAGAAGAAGAAGAAGAAGAAGAAGAAGAAGAAGAAGAAATGAAAAGAGTGTCTAAGACTTAATGAATCCAAACTAAACGCCTCTCCACCAAAATGTCAAACATTTCTTTTAGCACAAAACAAGGCTTAAAGATTTCTCTCCTTTTGTCTCTGGGTTAATTCCTTCGGTGGAGAGAGGGATTTTCTCTTGGGACTGTTACTGCCACAAAGAGCCAAACAACGAATGTGCAAAGGCTCTCAAAGAGTGAGAGAATATAAATAAAATTCATGACTCCTTAAAGAGTTTGTGTTGAAAGAATGTGGAGGATTATTTACCATTAAAGGATAGACTGTAGACTACAGTTGCGCTTGTAAAGAAGAAACAAATAAAAGGAGAGACACATCACAGTATTTACCAAGCAAAAAATACCACTGCACCTGGTACTATCGGCTAGTTAAGATTAGGAAGAGTTTGCTGTGCACTTCTTAATTGCAAGTATTTATTCCTTACGAGCTAAACCATGTCTTCAACCCTCATATGATACTAAGCCCCACTGAATTCAATGGACTTTACTTCTGAATAGCTGCATTTATAGCCTGGGTTCATACTGTGGAGGTTAATCAATAAACTGGGCTAACATACAATTGGAAAGCTTGGGAATATATTTATTTTATAAACTAGGACATCACACTATCCCTGTATGTAATTTGGTGGTGAATACATCAATTGCATCGGGTTTTTGTTTTTTTGGTTAGTTCAGGTCTTGGAGGTTTTTTTAATGCAAATTCAAAGACATTGTGCAAATGAACTACTAATTATATTGTGAATAGGGGGACGGGGGGGGGGCACAAATCTGCCCTTCCGTTGTGGAGTATTGCCCTCCACAATTTCTCCACTCTCTTTGGAAGGAGAATTTTCAGACAGTGTTGATCTGTGAGGGATTATTCCAGTTTGCCTAAGAAGTTGAGCAAAGAAGAATCTTCAATGATATCCTGCAAAAGAGTGTGTGTGTGTGTGTGTGAGAGAGAGAGAGAGAGAGAGAGAGAGAGAGAGAGAGAGTCTTCCTATTTATTATTGAATTCATTCTTAATTTTTTCTTTGCCCTAATAAATAAAGAACATGTTGAGCTAATTGAGAAGACTTACAGAATGATTCTTCTGAGCCCATTGCCAGGTCATATTTGAACAAAACTAAAATTAAAATCCAATATTAAAACTGAAACCCAGGTTGTTTCTAAAGCTTTGCCACTAACATCCCTGATGAGTTGAGGTTTCCCCAGAGACCCTCTTAGCAAAAGGAGACTAACTTTCTTTGAAATATAAACTCAGAGAAACAGCTCTGAAAATTATTTGGCTGCACTCTTGTTCAGTAGTTTTTAAAATGAATTAAATCTACAGGCAGCCTTAAAAGTGAAACCATAAATGAGAAGCCCGATGCAACTCTGCATGCTTTGGAACTTCTTGAAGGCATTTTAAAGAAATAAAATGACTAGCAATGCAGAGATATACAAGTCCAGCTCTCTCTGTTTGGAAATTTTCAAACAAGACATTTAAAAAGAATGAAGAATGAACTGCAACCCCTTGAATTTCATCTCTCCATGAAAAAAAAAATGCTTCTCACAACAAATATGAATTTGTACCAGTGAGGGAGGCAAGTCAAATCTGAATATTTTCTGCTTATCCTACCAAAGAAACATACAATACTGCCAGCACACAAACACATAGCTGTAAGAGTAATAATTTGACAGGTATGGAGGAATTAAGATACCTCCGGGCATATATAGTTTATGCATGGAATGATTGTGTTGCATGGTTTTAATGTTGGGTTTAAAATGTTTTTTAATATTAGATTTGTTATACTGTGTTATTTTGTTGGGAGCTGCTCCAAGTCCACGGAGAGGGGCGGCCTACAAATCTATCAAATTATTATTATTATTATTATTATTATTATTATTATTATTATTATTATTATTGCTATTTTAGGAAATTAAAATAATCCATCTTTAAAAAAATACTTTAATACTACCAAGACTGCAAAAGTAAAACAAATACAATATTTTGAGTCAACTTGGAAAATCATGGCCAGTTTGAAAGAGATTGGGCCAAGAGTTTTTTTATATTTTATCTTATTTACAGTGAACCCTCGAGTTTCGCGTGTTCAAGTATCGCGAAAGGGCTATTTCGCGAGTTTTCAACCAGGAAGTAAACTCCACCATCTGCGCATGCGTGCCCTTCCACGCATGCATAGATGGTGGAGTTTCCCCGCCGGGCAGAGGCTTCCCTGGGTCTTCCCCCTCTTGCCCCCGTAAGACCCCAGTGGCGGCGCGAGCAACGGCGTGGGCGGGCGGGCGGCACGCGCTTGGGGACATCCCAGCTCCGCTCCCCAGCTGGGGAAAGCGCGCGCGTTTGGGGACTCCCTAGATCCGCTCCCCAGCTGGGGAGCGGATCTAGGGAGTCCCCAAACGCGCGCGCACCCCAGGCGCGAGCAACGGGGTGGGCGGGCGAAGGGCGGGCGGCAGTGGAAGCAAAAACACCATCTGCGCACGCGCAGATGGTGTTTTTACTTCCGCACCGCTACTTCGCTAAAAATCAATCATCGCGTGGGGTCCTGGAACGGAACCCTCGCGATGATCGAGGGTTCACTGTATATCTTATTTATTTATAAACAAAATAAAGGAAAAGATGCTCTTCAGTCAACCTCAATGGCTACAAATATTCATGGATTTCTTGGCAGGCATATAGAAATGGTTTGCCATTGTCTTCCTCTTTGATATATTTTTTTTAAACTTGTCAGTCTTAGTCTACAACCCTTGGATTTTAAGGATCTTCCAACTAAATAGTCATTGTGTTCAAACTTGCTTAGATTTTTTCAAAGTCAGTCAAGGGCTGTCATCAGCTGAGGGAGACAATAATAGATGGTTATTTTTAAAAAGAAGAAGAAGAAAAAGAGTAGGTTAAAGAAGCTTTAGATTGTAACTATGCAATAGTTGGATTGGTTTTGCAGTTTGGGAGCATGGGTGATAAAGATGACACAAAGAACACTGTTCAAGGGAACATAAAAGCAATACCTAACTGGTAGGATGTTTAAATCTGTCTTTGTAAATTGATGCAAAAAAGTGTGTGTGATTTATGCAAATAGGCTCAGGAATTACACATCCGATAATGTGGCATTTGTGTCTCATTTGTGCACGTGCAAAAATGTCGGTGCAATGACTCCACGCCTGCTTTGTTAATGTATATTTTCTTAACTCATTGGTTTGTCTGTCATCTGATAGATTTTCCCACCCTCTCTAATCCATCTGTCCTCCATCTATCAACAATGTCTTAAAGAGGGAGCATACTTTAATGTAATGGGGGGCATTGTCATTCTTTCTTTCTTTTCTACGGTGGGCTTATTTCAGGCACCTTGGATAATAAGAATGGAATTTAAGCGTCCTGAGGTCCCCAACAAAGATTTGATTGAGTTTTTGCCTGCCGTATTTCATGCATTCAGTGCTGCTGATCAGTGAAGAACATCCATCCTTCCCTCTCTCCCCCTCTCCCTCTCTCTTTCCCTTCTCCTTCCCCTTCTCATCAAACTTTGCTACTAAGAAAACTTAGCTCCGTGAAAAAAGAATCCGAATTCCAGCTGGGCAGTTTTGAAAATAAGATGAAAAGTTAAGCAGGCAATTGGTGTGTATTTAGGGCTCAAAACACCTTGCCTTCTAAGAAATCTTGAAGGAGTTAATCCCTGCTCAAGATAATCCACTAAAGACATCTTTCATTATGATGTTAAAAGCAAGGATCAGTGGTGAGGGAGTATAACAATAGGGCAGGGGTACTTTTCAGCCCTCCTCCCTCCAGCCACATTCTTCCCCAGTTAGAAACAGAAACGGCTGTTATTCCAAGGGAGAAACCAGATAGGGGACTCTGTCCTTTCCTGGTGTTAAATATTCAGGTCTAAGGAGCAATTGTATACTGTGTGGCTGTATAGAATAGCCTAGCCACTGCATTAAGGAAACTCTTCCCTAGTTGATAACTTGAGTTTTCCATTTTATAACACCCCCCCCCCCCCCGCCGCTGCCTGTGATTTCTTGGAGGTCGCTTGCTTCAAACACAAATGCTACGGTTAACATTCTTATAAGGGCTTGATATGCCAGTCAAAGGGAATTCTGTTTCATCAAACTGATAGGACTCTCTACATTCTCTACATTCTTTTTTTATTTTAGCATTTTATTTTATATTATTTTATATTATTTTATATTATTTTATTTTATTTTATTTTATTTTATTTTATTTCATTTCATTTCATTTCATTTCATTTCATTTCATTTCATTTTATTTTATTTTATTTTATTATTATTTTATTATTTTATTTTATTTTATTTTATTTTATTTTATTTTATTTTATTTTATTTTATTTTATTTTATTTTATTTTATTTTATTTTATTTTATTTTATTTTATTATTTTATTTTATTTTATTTTATTTTATTTTATTTTATTTTATTTTATTTTATTTTATTTTATTTTTTATTTTATTATCAAATATGTTAGCCATCCATCTGGTGGTTCAAAATGACTTTTTATACATTATTTTAATTCTAGCTTGTATTTTATATTCTGTCAAGGCAAAAAGGAAGCAGCGTGAATATACCAGGGTGAATCTTCGACAGAAAAAACAACAACATATATCTCTTCCCTGGTACAAGCTGAGAGGGGAAGAAAATGTGGTCTAGAGGTTGAAGCTATTGCCTTACAGGCAGACTCCCCAGGTTCAAATCCCGGTAAGGGTATGGCTAGCTGATGAGAGCAAAATAGCTTGAAATAGATCTATACTAGTCTCCCTTCCTTTTTATTATCAGTTTAGAACTAAGATGCCTTAAACAAGATCTAAGTATTGCCCACAAGATCATATGCTGCAACATCCTTCCTGTCGGCGACTACTTCAGCTTCAACCACAACAACACAAGAGCACACAACAGATTTGAACTTAATATTAACCGCTCCAAACTTGACTGTAAAAAATATGACTTCAGTAACCGAGTTGTCGAAGTGTGGAACTCATTACTGGACTCCATAGTGTCATCCCCAAACCCCCAATACTTTACCTTTAGATTATCTACGGTTGACCTATCCAGATTCCTAAGAGGTCAGTAAGGGGCGAGTACAAGTGCACTAGAGTGCCTTCCGTCCCCTGTCCTATTGCTCTCCTATATCTCCTATACCTTTCCTCTATTCCTATATCTCTTCTTCTATTCTTTCATTGATATATTCTATTCATATATCTTCTTTTCTATTATTTCTTAGATATATATTACTATGAGTATCTCCTCTATAACCTTCATTATGTATTTTACTATGTGTATATTGATATATACCCACTAAAACCCTCATTGTGTATTGGACAAAATAAATAAATAAATAAATAAAAATATGTTACACACACGTTATATATTTATACACACACATACCATCTAACAACAACACTTGCTCTCCCTCTTTGAATAAAACTCTGAAATAATAAAACCCATTATACATATATATTACAGTAGCAAACTGGTAGCAAACTAATTCAGAACCCACTATGGCATTGCAACTGCCATAAATCAGAGTCAAACACCTGAATTTTGATCCCATGACTGCTAAGATATTGCAACAGTTGTAAGTGTGTAAAAGAAGGCACCTTTTTTAGTGCCGTGCTAACTTTGAATGATCACTAAACAAATGATTTTAAGTTGAGGAGTCTCTGTATTGCTGTTTTTGCAATCGTTGAACTGAATGTTGTTCAGAAAAAATGTGCCCAGAAATTTGAATTGCATGTTCCTCTTTCATAGGTGAATGCAAAGGAGCATCCAGGTTTTTTCCCTTTTAGCTTCTCCAAGGGAAGGGTCATTCATTTATTGGCATTTGGCAACAGAAGAGAGGAACAGCAGTACAAGGGTGATCCTCTTTGGGTTGGATGAAGATTTCCCTTCCCTCCAACCCTCTCCTTCTTAGGTGAAGCAATAACTCAGCTGCCTGCTTACCCTAATTAAAGATCCATTTGAGGATCAGCCTTGTAGTGTGGACAATCAGTTGCCATTCAGATATGAATGATTGTCAGAGATGTGGGTGGACATGGATGCACAATCTCTGAGACCAAGTGAGGGAGGAGGAAGAAACCCATCAAGAGCAATGGAGCAACGGGGTGGAAATGTCAACTCCTTTGTGCTGTGGTGCTGGTATGGAAATTTCTCCAAAGGAGAATGAGTATTGGAGAAGCTGAAAAAAGTTCTCATGTATTGGATAGCAAAGGTGACCAACCAGCAAACATTGGGGAGCATACCATCAATGTGCTTTGACTAAAAGGCAAACTCACAAAATTGCTTCTTACTTATTTTGTCTATGTCAAGTGGGGCAGTTCACTGGAGAAAGCAACTAAGCTTGGAAGAGTTCATATTAAAAGGAAATCAGGCCACCAAAGAACACAATGGCTAGACATCCTCAATGCGAACACCAGCCAGAGCATCAAGCAACTCTAAGAAGTGAAAGATTGGAAGAGGTGGAGAGACCTGGCCCATAGAATCATCTATTACTATTACTACTACTACTACTACTACTACTACTACTACTACTACTACTATTATTATTATTATTATTATTATTATTATTATTATTATTATTATTTAGATTTGTATGCTGCCCCTCTCTGAAGACTTGGGGCAGCTCACAGAATAGATAAGAGTTGGATATGATTGAATGGAGAACATCATCATCATCATCATCTCAGTCAAAGAGTAGGAATACTGAATTGTCACACCTGTAACTTCAGTTGCATTATTGTCAGCCAGGTAGCTAGCATTGTTTTCTGTCTTTGGCCTCCTTCTTCTTTCCCTAATTTGAGCAGAAGTGAGAATGGCCAACTTAAAACTTGATCTGGTCTTGAGCTCTCTAATAAATTGTTTATTAATTGGTTGAAATCTACCTGATAAAATATTTATTATTTTACTTTATTTATTATTTTATTTTATTTTTTATTATTTTTATTATATCGTTTCATTCATTCATACTTTATTTTATGTTATTATTTCATTTTATTTATCCTGTTCTGTTTAGCTTAGTTTAGTTCAGTTTATTGGTAAGAAGGGTTGCAAGGAATCCAGAATTTACATACAAATGTTTATGATATAGAATAACAACATTTCTCCTTAAAATATTTACAAGTGAGAAAGATTTATTTACCTTTTACAGATCACCTGACATATTTTTTTGCATCAATGCCAAATCTCCTTCTCCTCTTGCTTTACAACTTTATCACAATTTAAGGCAGGGGTCCCCAAACCTTTTACACAGGGGGCCAGTTCGCTGTCCCTCGGACTGTAGGAGGGCCGGACTATAAAAAAAAGCTATGAACAAATCCCTATGCACACTGCACATACCTTGTTTTAAAGTAAAAAACAAAATGGGAACGTAATATTTAGAGGGGGGAGAAGATCTGAAATTCATATATGTTTATGTTTTGTTTTTAATTTTCTTTTGTTAACATCTGATTGGCTATACAAGGTTTTCTTGGCTTATGAAAAATGTATAAAGAAAGAAGGAAGCACTTTGGCATAATGGTTAATAAGTTAGAAATATAATTGGTGTTGCACTTTTTGAAGGAACATTAAGGAGGGAATTTCATTAAAAGAAAATGAATGTAACTGGATGACAAAATTTGAAAAAAACCTTTTGCAACTTTTTTGATGATTGATATTAGTTACTAACAAAATGCCACATTTTATTCATGGAAAATTAGATGGTACACTGTGTTGTTTGAATGTATGTTGAGAGAAATTTTTTTAAAAAATCCCCCCCAAAAAACAGTCCTTCCTTCCTCTGTCCCTCCATTTCATTCTTCCTTCCTTCCTTCCTTTCTTCCTTGTTCCCTCCATTTCTCCTTCTTTCCTTCCTTCCCTCCTTCATTCCTCTCCACTTCTCCTTTCCTCCCTCTCTTTCCCTTTTCTTTCTTTCTCTCTCTCTTTTCCCTATGCTCTTTTCACTCACTGGCGGGCCGGATAAATGGCCTCAGTGGGCCGCATGTGGCCCGCGGGCCGTAGTTTGGGGACCACTGATTTAAGGACTAGAGGCTGGGAGGGTTGTGCTCAGTTGCTCCTACAAAAATAGTGTATTTACCTGCAGTGTATTCTTTATTTGAAAGAGGGAAAAAATCCCTTCTATTGGAAATTGATGTAGAAACAGGATGAATCAAATTGACGATGAGATTATAAAGCAATTAGAGACACTGAAAGTGTCATTTGGTCCTTTCCTACTTTTTGGCAGTTTGTAGCCATTTCTTCAAGTATTTCTTTGTAAACAAGACAAACAAATATCTGGAAAAAAGCTTATAGGCTTACTAAACAATTTAAAGGCTATAGAACTGAATGTTGCTAAGATCAATTAGTGAGTGCCACAGAGAAAGAATATAAATTTAATGCATGCAGTAGAAATCTCAAAATTTTCAAGAAATTGCATGCCAGCTTTCTTTCCCATAAATTACCGTACTTTACACTGAAATTCTTGGTCTAGAACAATGATGCCCTAATAGAGGAAGAGACAGCTAGATATCCTACATCTTCAGAGTCTATCACTCTGTGGATGTGAAAAAAAATTAAGATTTAAAAACATTCCTAAGCTTATTGATAAATATTACATTTTGTTCAGCTCAGTTTAATCATATTTAGGGTAAAAAGGCTCCAAAGTATATTACTAAACTAAACTTGGCATTGGCTAAAACAGTTTAGCAAGCACATTATTTAATAAATCTTACCTAATAGACTTAAAACCCCAATTCGTTGATTTGTTATTAAAAGCTTTGTTTTTATAGCCACAGTTAAATATCTGCTACTGTAATCTTAGGACTTTTGCAAGTAAAATTTACAAGTGCGATGTAAACTTTTACATACTTAGAAATATTTCTTTCTGGCATGGATTTTAAAAGACTGTGGGCCAGATAACCTATTTCCAAGATACTTATAAAATCCACAATACACTATTAAATTTTGTGCTCACATAGAAATGTGGCTTATTATATCTGTTTTGTCATAATTCATATTAAATCGTTCCTTTCTGGTTATCTCAAGGTGCTTTTTCAAAAGGCAACCAACTTTGTTTTGTTTTGTTTTTTCCCTGAAGATGTTTTGCTTCTCATCCAAGAAACTTCAGAACTGAACATCAGAGCTCTCAAACTCTCTCAATGATATAACCCAAATAGACTTCACTGAAGACCATGTTGAAAAAGCATTATGGGACCTCAAATCTTCTCCATCAGTCAGACCAGACGGTCTATGTGCATACTTCCTAAAAAAGCTCTTTTCTGCTATAGCTGAACCACTAAGCATAATCTTAGTTTAAGAACTTAATCTCCTTCAGAACCAGCACACTTCCTAAACTATGGTCAAAAACAATGATCATCCCCATCTTCAAAAAAGGAGACCCCTGTCTCATTGATAGCTACAGACCAATATCACTATGCTGTGTCCCATGCAAAGTCATGGAATCAATTATAAACCAATCAATTACCCTCCACCTAGAAACTAATAATCTGCTCTCTAACAAACAATTTGGATTCAGAAAAATACTAGCCTGCAACCTGTAACTCCTTCATTGCAAAAACATATGGACCACTCATCTAGATCAAGGAAAATCTATAGATGCAATTTATATCGACTTCTGCAAAGCCTTTGATTCAATGGTCCACGACAAACTACTCCTAAAACTCAAATCCTACGGCATCTCAGGATCCCTTCTCAGCTGGATTACAGCATTCCTGTCAAACAGACAACAAGTTGTCAAAATAAGAAGTGCCACATCCACCCCATCCCTGGTAAAAGCGGTGTTCCCCAACGTAGCATACTGGGACCAACACTCTTCATTCTCTACATCAATGACCTTTGTGATCACATCACAAGCAACTGTGTTCTCTTTGCCGATGATGTAAAACTCTTCAACACCACCAATAACATAACTACTCTCCAAAAAGACCTGAGCTCTGTATCTGATTGGTCTAACACCAGGCAACTCCAAATCTCAATCAGCAAATACTCTGCCCTCCACATCAACAAAAAAGAATCAGAACTCCAAATATAAACTGAATAAGCAAATTCTCACAGATAGCACCCACTCAGTAAAAGACCTCAGAATACTAATAACAAATGACCTAAGTGCCAAAGCCCACTGCAACAACATCACCAAAAAGGCTTCAAGAGTTGTCAACCTAATCCTATGTAGCTTCTGCTCCAGCAATCTCACACTACTTACCAGAGCTTACAAAACTTTTGCCAGACCCATCCTCGAATACAGCTCATCTGCTTGGAACCCATACTGCATCTCAGACATTAGCACCCTTGAAAATGTCCAAAGATACTTCACAAGAAGAGCCCTTCACTCCTCCACTCGAAACAGAATCCCCTATGAAACTAGATTTACAATCCTGGACCTAGAAAGCTTAGAGCTAGGACGCCTCAAACATGACCTAAGCATTGCCCACAATATATATGCTACAACGTCCTCCCTGTCAACGACTACTTCAGCTTCAATCACAACAACACAAGAGCACACAACAGATTCAAACTTAATATTAACCGCTCCAAACTTGACTGTAAAAATACAACTTTAGTAATCGAGTTGTTGAAGCATGGAACTCATTACCTGACTCTGTAGTATCATCCCCAACCCCCAAAATTTTACCCTTAGACTACCCACGGTTGACCTCTCCTGATTCCTAAGAGGTCACTAGTGTGCCTTCTGTCCCCTGTCCTAATATTTCTCTTATATTTCTACTAGCTACATGTATATGCTTATGAACCCTATTATTTCTTCCATATTATTCCTATGTCTTTTCTTCTATTCTCCATTGATATATTTTTACGATGATTATATCCTCTGAAACCTACATTATGTATTGGACAAAATAAATAAATAAATAAAAATAAATAAGAAGCTTTTTTGGATGAGAAGCAAAATGTCTTCAAGGAAAAAAAAGCAAAGTCCAGTTACTTTTTGAAAAAATCCCCTTTGGGATGTCTGGTTATAACCTTTACAGTTTTGGAAGTAGAAGAGGGTTACTTAAAGTCCACCATCTTCTTTGTGACTTTGGTTATCCATTCAGATGTCTTCTTTTGATTTCTTTTTCTCTTCTCTAATCATTAGAACTAGAACTATTAGAATCTAATCATTTTCTAATCATTAGAACTACGATGCCTTAAACATGATCTAAGTGTTGCCCACAAGATCATATGCTGCAATGTCCTGCCTGTCAAAGACTACTTCATCTTCAACCACAACAACACAAGAGCACACAACAGATTCAAGCTTAATATTAACCGCTCCAAACTTGACTGTAAAAAATACGACTTCAGTAACTGAGTTGTCAAAGCGTGGAACTCATTACCGGACTCTGTAGTATCATCCCCTAACCCCCAACATTTTACCCTTAGACTATCCACAGTTAACCTCTCCAGATTCCATAGTAAGGGGCGTACATAAGCGCACTAGAGTGCCTTCCATCCCCTGTCCTATAGTCTCTCCTATATCTCATATTTCTTCTCTACTATATCCTCTATAACCTTCATTGTGTATTATTGTGTATTGGACAAAATAAATAAATAAATAAAATAAATTTTCCACATCATTCAATCTTTTATTTATGCTGGGGTACTAAATAACACTTTAACACACATGCAACTGCTAATTGTTTGTGGTGTGCATCTCTGTGTTTGCTCCTCGAAAGGTATTTTGCAACCTTGTTGTTGTTGTTGTTGTTGTTTATATGTCTATTTACTAAGCTATTTAACCAGCATCTTTGAGAAAGGAGGGGAGGGAAAGGTAAGAAAAATAATGTTAATAGGCATGACATTCCTGCATTGATAGCCATCAAATTTACCATCACAATAGCTAAATTACTTTTGCTTTGGTGGAGTCTGCATAACAAAATGATTTCCATCCCTCATAGCCACTCCATATACATGGTTAATGAATAGCTTTTGATGCATCTTATTTTATACCAATTAATCTCCATGTCTCAACATTTTATTTCACTAGTGCATAACATGGGTGCATCATTCTTCAGCGTCTTCCGTTCTGAAGTCTGATAAAACTAATAATCCCAAACTGCCAGAGGTGCAACATAAAAACGGGTAAAATGGTTTTCATCTTAATTGGATATGAGCATCCTATCTCTAATAACCCCGGGATACTTCTAATTGGTGTTTTCTTTATTTTCTCTTTCTTCTTTGGGTTTAAATCGTTATTTTCATTGATCAGCCTTAATACTCCTCTCCCCAGATGGTGAAATATGAAGCAGGTAATCGGTGGAGTTTCAGTTTAATGAAGGCAGAATATTTATTGGCAACGTTGCTCATAAAGGAGAGATTATGTTTGCAAGTTTGACTAAGACAGGATATTGATTGACGCCATGCCTAGCAATGTCCTGAAAGTTGGTTCTGTTCACTGCCCTTAAACTCACCCCAGGCCACCAACTTCTCAATTTTCAGACTTCTCAAGAGACAATGACTCTCATTGTTGGGTATTGTATTGTCATTTTATTGCTTACAGCTATGTGGTGGAATCACTTGTCTGGTTAGGCATTTTTTTGTACCACATTTCTCATTTCGTCCTTATTAATGTACAGAATAAAGAAGTGGGGAGAGAGAGAATTCCACATTTGTCTTGCTTTCTTATCACTTAAAGCAGTGATTCCAAAACATTACAACAAGAAAGGCATTCCGGGGGCACCAGGATCCAAATACACAAGCAACATCAACAATAAAGTGGTAACTACAAAATGCAACTAAAAGCCGGGAAGGGGGGGGGGGGCTTATTCAAAACAGAAGTTGACTGTAGTATCTCCAGATGAGTTGCTGTGCATGTGAACTGTGATTCAGTCATACTCCTGGATTGGGCACTCTGTTGAAGATATTAGAATAATTCCTTTTTTATATATACCATATTTTTCAGAGTATAAGGCATACCTTTTTATCCCACAAAAGAGGGTGAAAATTGGGTGCATCGTATACACCGAAAAATAAGGTATCTTAAAAGCGAATTGTTTTAGAATTATATTTGCCTCTGCAATCTCACTTTAGAAAAAAAATCCTTCTTGAAGTTTGCACACACTTTTAAGCAGTGTTGCATTTTCTGATGATTTAAAAGAAACCCTGCAAGTTATGTATTTTTAAAGTTTTAAACCAGTCTTCTTAATCTGTTTTTTTTAAATCCACCTCTGCTTTTTGGATGCTGATAAGTACTTATGATACAGAGATACCTTGGTACTCAATTGCTTTGAAACTCGTTGGATTTGGTATTGCATTCCTTATGGGAAAAATGTGTTTGGTACTCATCATTTTTTGGCACTTACTGTGCCTCCAGAATAATAATAATAATAATAATAATAATAATAATAATAATAATAATAATAATAATAATAATAATTTATTAGATTTGTATGCCGCCCCTCTCCATCGTTCTCCAAAGAACGATGAGTACTGAAGTACCAGTGTGTTTTATGAGCACCTTGCCAGTAAATATTCTGCCTTAATTAAACTGAAACTCAGGTTCATATTCATTGATTGGTCCTGCTTGTGGAAAATCACTTTCAACAAAGCCCAGAAAACCAAAAGGAACAACAACAACAACAACAACAAATGCATACTAAATCTAGACTAGTATGGTTTGTGAGTCTGTTGTAAAATATGCTATTTTAAAAGTTTTTCATTTTTAAAGGATGAAATGGACAGCTTTTGGATGGCTTGGAATTACTTTGGGGAAAAATATATAGGAAACTGAACCCCATCTTGAGATTAGATGATGAAAGCTAAAACAGACTTAGGTGGGTTGCTTCTAAAGAGGCCCATCATTTATTTAGGACTTATTTTTTTAAAATGTGACTCCATCAGTTGTAAAAGAAATCTCCCTGCACTGTCTCATTTTAGTCCTCCAACCTTCCTTTCCTATTTGAACGCTTTGCAATATTCAATTTGAAGAAAATGAACTTGATTCCGAGGTTTCGTTCAAAGGAGAAAAAAGATGGCGAATGCTGTTCTTAGATTAATTTAATTACAAGGTGGCTTCAGAGATCTGTTTTTCACTGTGATCATTTTTTATTCATTCAAAACAAAACATTTGTTCATTCAAAACAAAACATTTATTCATTCAAACAAAACAACGAAGATTTCAAGAAGCAATTCTTTTCCTGGAACTTTTGCGGACTGGGAAGTGCCAAGGTGGCTGTAGAATAAGGGAAAGAGTTAATAGAAAATACCACCACCAGTCAGGAGTGAAATACCATGTCCACATGTGACTGATTCATTGTTTTAAAGAAAACCGTATGTACAGGAATCTTCTCAACCAAAGCTAGCAGCTGCTTGGAGTTAGAGAAGAGTCCACAGAATTAAAAAGAACTTGCATTTAGTTTGCTTGTGGCTGTGAAGGGATTCTAGATTGATCCCTCTTTTAACTCCACCACCAGGTTCTGCTACTCTTTCTCCTGTATTAGGGGTCTCCAACCGCTAAGCTGAGGCCTGCCATTGGGCTGTGTCCTTTTCACAACCGGGCCATGGCCAATGTACATGCACATATGCAACTCGACTGGCACAAGAGATGGACCATCGTGCATACTGTTCAACTTGCAATCGAGCTGCATGTACAGTATATGTATGCGCATGCTGGTCCACTGTTTATGGGAGTTGAGCTACACATATGTGAAGTGACATCAGCCCTTGCAAACTGATTCCCTTCTTCCCCTCCCCCGCAGCCAGGCCACCAAGCCACAAGTGTTGGGGATTGTTGTCCTATGCCACCTGGTATAAAGAAACCATCCATTTTATTTTAAAGTAATGCAAAATCACCTCCAATTTCTCATTGCAGCAATCTCCCATGACAACAATGCACTACTAAAGCCGAAAAGAAGGTTTTGTGTGTGCATACACTCACATACTAGACACACAAAAGTAAGAAATGGAGGAAATACAAAAACAGGAAAGGGGATCTCTGATACTATCAATTAGCCAATTTTCTTCCCATGAACTTCTTGGTTTGGAAAAAGAATAGGATTGTGTTTTTGTTCTTGTTGTCATACTGAATATATATTCTGATGCAGATGCAAATCATGGAGTTTGTGATGAAGCATCTACAACTTATGAGCCGGGGTGGCACAATGGGTAGAGTGCAGTACTGCAGGCCACTAAAGCTGACTGCTAGATCTCCAGATCAGTGGTTCAAATCGCATCACTGGCTCAAAGTGGACTCAGCCTTCCATCCTTCTGAGGTGGTTAAAATGAGGACCCGGATTGTGGGGGCAATATGCCGGCTCTGTTAAAAAGTGCTATTGCTAACATGTTGTAAGCCGCCCTGAGTCTAAGAAGAAAAGCGGCATAAAAATTGAATAAATAAAATAAATAAAACTTCTAACTAGTGTCACAGCTTGCCATCTGAAGTTGCGGTTTTGAAGAAGAGATTGGACAGCCATTTATCTGAAATGTATTCGTTTGTTTGTTTGTTTGTTTGTTTGTTTGTTTGTTTGTTTGTTGGTTGGTTGGCTGGTTCAATTTGTATGCCATTCAGATCCTGAACGGCTCTGGGTGGCTCACAGCCAAAAAGAACATATTAATATTAAAATATCTAAAAAAGGAACAATTTAAAAAGACAATTAAAACCCATAATAAAACCATGTTTATCTTCTATGGCTGGATCTAGATAATGCTACCTACCTACCTACCTACCTACCTACCTACCTATCTATCTATCTATCTATCTATCTATCTATCTATCTATCTATGGATATTTATTGGATTTATATGCTGCCCTTCTCCGAGGACCAACTGTCCCAGGCCTGCTGGAAAAGCCAGGACTTTACAGCTTTCTGAAAGGCCAGTAGGGTGGAGGCAGTACAGATCTCAGAGGGTAGCTGGTTCCAGAAATCTGAAGCCACCACAGAGAAAGCCCTCCCCCATGGCCCCACCAACTGGCACTGTTTAGCCGATGGGACACGGAGAAGGCCAACCTTGTGGACCCTTATCGGTCACTGGGACCTATGCGGTAGAAGGGGGTCCCAAAGATAGTCTAGGACAGTGATGGCGAACCTATGGCATGGCACACGAGCTGTTGCCTTAGTGTAGCTCCAACATGCCTGTGTGTGCTGGCCAATTGATTTTTGGCTCGCACAGAGGCTCTAGGAGGGCATTTTTGGCTTCCAGAGACCCTTTGGTGGTATGAGGGAGGGCAATTTTACCCTCGTCCAGCTCCAGGGCAGCCTTTGGAGCCTAGGGAGGGCAAAACACAAGCCTACTGGGCCCACCAGAAGTTAGGGAACATGGTGTTTCTGGCCTCTGGAGGGCCTCCGGGGAGGTTGAGGGAGGCTGTTTTCGCCCTCCCCAGGCATTGAATTATGGGTGTGGGCACTCATGCATACACAATAACGCATGAGTAGCTCTTTCAGCATCCAAAGAAAAGAAGTTTGCCATCACTGGTCTAGGCTCTCCTGCTTGAGCTGGGTTTTTGGCTAGAAGACCTCCAAGGTCCCATCCAGCTCCCTTCTGATTTTTTTTATTACTTGGATTTGTATGCCGCCCCTCTCCGAAGATTGTAATTGTAGTAACCTTCACATAATCTATACTGATGAAAATCAGATTTCTTACTTCCTCATCCTCCTTCATCCGTTGCAAAGTATCTATATAATAGTAGAGGTAATGAAATCTATACTTACATGCTGACAATATTACACAATACACTTAACAGATTAAAAATGGGTCAGCATAAATTATCATGGTTGTGTCTCTTGCACTGAATGTTGCTTTCTGTCCCTAATCACTTAAGAGATGATGGGCACTGAATTAAAATTGTGTGCATTTTCCATTTTAACGCTTTGATGATAGAAGAAATAAAAAATGCTACTGGATATTGACTTCCATTTCATATACAATTCAGAAATTCAGGAGAATTCTTGGGTTCACATTAAAGACTAATTGGGAGGCAACCAGATCAGGATGTCATGCTGAGACACAATTGGAAAACTCTTCTAAATATGTGTAATTCTGGTTTTTTTTTTTTTATTATGCATGGAATAAATGAGTGAGCCATTAATTGCTTCTAGTGTAGAAATATCCCCCAAAGAAATGGAAATATTGATCCTTTCCCCCAATCTACTCTACCCTACCCTATCATCCCCCCCCCATTTCTCTGAATGCCTGTTGTGTTTGCGTATCATTTGCAAAGGTCTCTTCGAATTAGGCTGTGAAAAATTAGGAAAATGATTTGGTGTCACAAGTTGCAAGCATATAAAGATTGATCTTCTGGCTGTACACCTGCTTTTGACTGCTGGAAATTGAAAATCTCCCACCTTTGCAGGTTCCCCACTCAAAATCATTCTTGTTCCATTCTCACCCACTCACCATGTCAGAGAGAAAGGGAGAGATGATAGATGATTGATATAGATATATAGATAGAAAGAGAGAGATGATTGAGAGATAGATAGATGACAGATAGGTAGGTAGGTAGATAGGTAGGTAGGTAGGTAGGTAGATATAGAGATATAGAGATGTAGATATATTTTAAAAAGGACCCTCATGTCTGATTTATATTTACATATGAGACAATTAAAGCAACAATACCTGGAGTGTAGGTGAGGGGAGATCAAAGGGCGCTGAAAGAAAGGGACTTTTATAATATCAAAGCCCCAGTGACATCACAATAGCCTTTTATGCTGAGGTAGATAATTGCATCTAATCATCATTCGGACTGATGCAGCCGGAGAATCCTCCCGCCCCCATCCTCTGTCTTTTACAGACCCAGTTCATAAATCCTTTAATATATCATTTAATGAGTATATCTCTTGGCAGGAAGGAAGCCATGGCCTTTTCAACTGTTTCTCTGTGTAAACGATCTGAATAAATTGTTTAGTAATTAAAAAGAGAGTAGTGAAAAGCCTACCAGGCGGCATTGTCCAATCTGCAAAAAAACGGACATCCTGTTGCATGAAAAGGCCAAGAGGTGGGCAGACACTGAAGTCCAAGGCAAACTTTGAAAAATGGTCAGGGGAAAAAATATGAAAAGGCATTAATGTCTATGGAGGATGTGACCCAAATAACTCTTGGTTTTCAATGATAGGTTGGTACATTGGTTGGTTCATAGCTTAGTATGCTGGGTAAGCATCATGTTTAGTTACTACTACTACTACTACTACTACTACTACTACTACTACTACTACCACCACCACCACCACCACCACTATTGTTGTTGCAGAGACAGCCAGATCTTTAGAATAGCTTTGGCATTTGTATCCACCTGTTGAGTTCACCTGTTGAGGATAGGAAGATACAGGGTGTGTTCCAAAAGAAATGCATTTTTTAAAAAGTAATTTATTGAACAGATTTGCACAAACACTTAAAATTCTTCAAACTACTGTCCTTGGGCCTCTACACATTTTTTTCAGAGACTCTGCCATAACCGGTACGCACCCTGGAAGGCATCTTCAGAGACCTCTTACAAGGTCTTTGTCACAGCTGATTGGATCTCTTTTATGGGTTCCTTTCAGGGCTGCCTTAATCCAAGGGAACAAAAAGTCTGCTGGGGTGACGTCAGGACTATAGGGGGATGGGGAAGCGTTGGCACCTGGTGTTTGGCCAGGAACTTGTGGACTCGTAGCACATTGTGGCAAGGCACGTTTTTCATCCATAGAAGAGATCCAATCACCCGTGACAAAGACCTTGCGAGAGATCCCCGAAGATGCCTTCCAGGGCGTGTAGTGGTCATGGCAGAGTCACTGGAAAAATGTGTAGAGGCCCAAGGACAGTACTTTGAAGAATTTTAAGGGTTTGTGAAAATCTGTTCAATAAATTACTTTAAAAAATAATAATTGCATTACTTTTGGAATGCACCTTGTATTGTTTGAGATGTGAAAGGTATATTGTAGAATACCTTTCACATATCAAACAACAACATATAAATAATAATTAATTGAGGAGAGAAGCATAGCACAGCATAGCATTCAGATTTATATACTGCTTCACAGTGCTTTACAGCCCTCTCTAAGTGGTTTACAGCCCCCAACAATTTGGGCCCTCATTCTACCGACCTGGAAGTCACCCTTGAGCCTACTGAGATTCGATCTGCCAAACTACTGGCAGCCAGCAGCAGAAGTAGCTTACAATACTGCACTCTAACCACTGCACCACTGAAGCAACCTGGAATTAAGGAGAAACTTCCTAACAGTGAGGACAATTAACCAGGGAACAGCTAGCCTTCAGATGCTGCGGGTGTTTCATCATTGGAGGTTTTTAAGAAGAGCTTCGACCACCCTTGGTCTGAAATGGCATAGGATCGACTGCCTCAGCAGGGGGCTGGACTAAAAGACCTCCAAGGTCCCTTCCAGCTTCGTTCTGAGTCTAGGATGTAAGCTCTTTCAAGTAAAGCTGCCTTGTGAAATTGTCTTTTCTTGTTGGATTTGATTTGTCATATCAGACCATTATTTCTTTGTTTCTTATTATTCCTTTATTCTTCTTTCATCATCAGCTTTATCATCTGGTTATGTAAATATAGCAATTGTGCTTTGGGAAATTCTTTTTAAATTGATTATTGTGGCACAGGAGTTAAATGAGGACCAAGATTATTGGAAGCAATGTGCAAATAATGCTGACATTGTAAACCACCCAGAAAAGTGTTGTAAAGAACCATGGAGCAGTATATAAATCTGTTGTGATTATGTGCTGTTAAGATGGGGTCAACTCTGATGAAAATTCCATAACCTGGTCTTTCAGGTTTCCTAACAGTGCCCCGTCATTGCTGTAACTTGAGACAGTGTATTTTGCTGCTGGTCCTCACTATCTTTTCACTGCTTTCACCTTTTCAGACTAAAGCTTTCTCTAGAGAATTGAGTATATCTATCTATCTATATATAAAAGCCAAGTATCACTCACCCATTACAAAATCTCTAGAATTGTAAAGCCTACAAACGTGAAACTTGGCTCGTATGTTACTCTTGGCTTCTAGGTGCTTGCTAAGAAAGGATTTTTTGAAAGGACCATCAGATCATTAGTATTTCTTATATTTCTTATTATATTAATGCTCTGATGCTTCCCCTTTGTTAAACTGGATGTGGGTGTGGACAGCACTGACTCATCCAGTCTGCGGGCTGGGAGTTTAGACATGCTACTCCATGCTAAGGAATTAGACATTCTACTCCCCCTCCCCACCTGAAAAGAACTCTGTTCCAACTGCCAGTTGCCTTATATTAACACACTCTGATGCTAAGGAGTTGCATATTCTATGTATATTTTCAAGCTTTAAGTGTCAATGTATCAAGCCCGATCACATAGTTTCATAGTGAAGCACAGGTATCCAGCTACCAGTGCAATAATAAACTGATTGATTGATCTGCCTTCAAGTCAATGTTAATTCTCAGCAACCAATAGATAGATTTTGTCCATGATGATCTAACTTGGTCTTTCAACCTTGTCTTTTAAAATCCAGAGCTAGCTTGGTTACGAATTAAGAGTTCTGACCAGTAAAAGAATAAAAAAATATTAACAAATATAAAATTATGTTAGAATATTCATGACTGGGAGACCCAATGGTAAGAAGGTCAGCCAATCAATAGGCATAATAACTGAGTCAGCCAATGAGAGCTAAACATTTCTGAGTCTGTACAGAGAATTGAAACTTAAGCTTAGCTCAGTCCACTCTGCACTCTTCTCTCTGAACTCTGAAATGAAACTAACTGTTCTATGCTGCCTGTAACTGACTGAAGAAGAATTCTACTTGTGGTATTGTAAATATATATATTATTATGCTTATAAAGAAGCTTATGAATCCAGCTGAATCAGTCATTTGAATGTGCTTCCGGTTTTGATATTACAACAAACTTTTAATAAATGATTGGTACCATTTTCATTTTACAGGATCAGTAATCAAAAGAAAGCAATCAGTCCATGAAGAGGAGAGATGCTTCTTTCAGCAGAAGCTATTTTTCACATTGATTTGGGAGAAAATAGGCTTAGCAAAGTGGCTGAAATGATCATTAAATAAATATATAAGAGAGCAATCTACCAGTACTTCCCACTTTTCACACCCTTCATGGTAACCTGATTTGCTTAAAAGAGAGAGAAAGAAATGAGAGACAGGAGGTTACTTTGGCAGGAGAGCCTCCTGACAAATCCATTCACTTACTAACGGTTATAATGCTATCAATATATTTTATAAGTCATTGCCTTCCTTGGTGACAAAGTCTGGAACATTTTCAGATACTTTATTTTGCTGTGGAAGGGCATTGCTAACTTGGGAAAAGTGCAATTTTTGAAAGTTAATTGTGCTTTGATTGCACGTCAGTTTGGGAAAAGGTTAATTTGGCAAGTTTACATTAAAAGGCAAATAAATTAATATCTCCCTTATCCCTACTTCTGCTCCAAAAAGACCAGATGATGTACTGTACATGCATTCCATTGCACTTCTGACTTTCGGAAGGATGAGTGGAATATGTTTGAAATACAAACCAAATACATTTCTCTGCATCGCTAATCTTAAACTGTAGGATGTAAACTGTAGAGATTGGAGAACTTGGAACTGAAGGATTGTCTAGTCCCATGGTGGTGAACCTATGGCACGCATGCCAGAGGTGGCACACAGAGCCATATCTGAGGGCACGCAAAGAGTTGCCCTGTGTCAGCTCCAGTGCTCATGTTCACTCTGGTCAGCTGATCTTAGGCCTTCCAGAGGGTGGAGGGAGGCCATTTTTGCCCTCCCCAGGCTTCAGGAAAGCCTCTGGAGCCTGGGAAAGGTAAAAAAAACAGCCCGATGGACCTACCGGAATTTTGGAACTGAACTTAAAGTGCAGCTTGAAACTTACGCTTCAAGCTGTGCAAATGCATTTCCAAATGGCTCTCAAAAGCAGTAAAAGACATGAAATGGGGATTTCTTTCCAGTAACAACCGGTTTTAAAGCATGATGGCAGAAAATGAAGGGGAATCACTCCTGAACCTTTTCAAGTGCAGTCAGGTGGATTTCCCTGCAAGTCAAATCTTTCCAAACTGCACTTGGGAGCCTGACGCTCCGAAGTGGGATTTCTTCATTCTCTCCATTTTCCATTCCGTACAATTCAATCATGGCCCCCTGCTTAAACCCAGCAATATAAAATCAAAACATGTGGGCAGTCCCTTTGAATGCATGGAATGGTATCCTCCCTGCATAGGAGATAAGAAGTACAACTCCCATAATTCCTAAATCATGCTGTTTGGGGGACAAAGGCGTTTGCAATTCCAGGACCTCTGGAGTGCAGCAAGTTGGGGAAGGCTGAGCAAGTTCACCGGCTGCCTATGCTGAGTCATAGGGAATATTTCTTGAGAAAAAACACAAAAAACTTTAAGTGAAGTCTGTGTTCAGCTGTTAGCTAGAGTGGGTCTTTCATTTGACACTGGGGTATCTAAGCATGCGGACATCCATCCACCCATGCAACAGAAATGGGCTTCCTTTCCCCTTTTGTGCTAGCATTGTGCTAGAATTATTTCAGGACCAAAATGTTTATTGATTTATTATGCCACTACCGACAGAGTGGGGCTGGCTGTGTGCGGACAGCCCTTCTCTCTCTCTCTCTCTCTCCCTCTCCCTCTCCCTCTCTCTCTCTCCCTCTCCCTCCCTCCCCCCCTCTCTCCCTCTCTCTCTCTCTCTTAAAAAGGAAGAACTACACTTAAGGGGCCAAAGAGACGCATGTGGCTCACAAGCCGCAGTTTGCCGACCCTGCCCTATACCATTTCAGACAAATGACTATCCAGACTCTTTTTAAAAGCCTTCACTGATGGAGCATCCACAACTTCTGAAAGTAAGCCATTCCACTGATTAATTGTTCCCACCAGTAAGAAATTTCCTTTTAGTTTTAGGTTGCTTGTCTCCTTGTTTAGTTTTCACCCATCATTACAATATCTAAGGGGCACCTGAAAGCAGGACAAGAAGCAATGGGTGGAAACTAATCAAGGAGAAAAGTAACTTAGAACTAAGAAAAAATTTCCTGACAAAACAATTAATCAGTGGAACAACTTGCTTTCATAATAATAATAATAATAATAATAATAATAATAATAATAATAATAATAATGATAATAATAATAATTATAATAATAATAATAATAATTATTATTATTTATTAGATTTGTATGCCGCCCCTCTCTGAGGAACCAGAGCTGCTCACAACAACAATACATCATGTACAAATCTAATGTTAAAACAGTTTAAAACACTTATTATAAAAAGAAAACAATCATACAACCTAACAGACAATACATAAGCCATAATAGCTAGGGGTATGTAAGTTTCCCCATGCCTGGTGACAAAGGTGGGTTTTCAGAAGCTTTCGAAAGGCAAGGAGGGTGGTGGCAGTTCAAATCTCTGGAGGGAGTTGATTCCAGAGGGCTGGGGCCGCCACAGAGAAGGCTCTTCCGCTGGGTCCCGCCAGATGGCATTGTTTAGTAAATGGAACCTGGAGAAGGCCAAGTCTGTGGGACCTAATCAGTCACTGGGATTCATGCGGCAGAAGGTGGTCCCGTAGATATTCTGGTCCAATGCCATGTAGGGCTTTATAGGTCACGACCAACAGAAGTTGTGGAAGCTCCCATTGTGGAAGTTTTCAAAAAGAGATTGGGCAACCATTTGTCTGAAATGATATAGGGATTCCTGCCTGAGCAGGGACTTGGATTAGAAGACCTCCAAGGTCCCTTCCAAATATGCTATTTGGTCATATCAAGTGCATTGTTTCTTGTCTTGACTTGTGATGCTTTGGAAAATAAGTCGACCTCCTCCTTAACATGACACTGGCGAATAGTGTTGAATCAAATCAAGGAGCCACATGTCACTTAAGATCCATTCTAGATTGAGATAATGTAAACCATATAATGCATGAGTGAGGGAAGTAGGTTTATCTAGTCCAGGGGTCTCCAAACTTGGCAACTTTAAGACTTGTGGACTTCAACTCCCAGATATATTTGTCCATTATTCATTTGCATTGTGCTATTTTTGCCACCTGCCAGCCAAGCTCGGGCAAAAACGATAAATATAAATTGAATAAATAAATAAAAAAGCAGGGAGAGAAAATCAAGAATAAACAATCAAAAATAAATAAATGCCCTTCTTCCAGTGACAGTGCTTTCTAGCAGTCCAAGAAATCAGTATATTAATAATAAATGAAATGAAAATAATTCTCTTTAATGTTGAGTTTGTATCATTTCACCAACAATGTTTGTGTGTGAGAGAACGAAAGAATGACACACTGTGGCCCCAGCTTTTGAAAACAGAAGGATAATAAGAATGTAAAAGTAGAAAAGGAACACTGATGTCTCTTCTGCTATATGTAGACACGTCTCTCTATTTGAGGAGGGAGTAGAAAGGAGGAATAACCGAAGGATCAAGCTTAGAGTCTCTTGCCTCTGTCCATGCCACATATTTATGAAATGTAAACTTGGAAGGTAGCCAAGCCCTTTGCATTTTAAGTGATTAACAAATGTTTTCCTTTGAGTGGACACCTCTCTGTCTAAATGTATTTGCAGGAATGCAAAAAAGGCAACCAGGGATCTACAGAGCAAACCACAAGCATTTCCAGAGGAAATCTTTGCCAAGGATGTTGGGCTGTAACTCCAGCCGCCTGTACCTAGTGCCAGCCGAATTGCAATCTCCTACGGGCACCCTGCCAGCTACAAAGTAGATGCCCTGCTGTTTAACGACACTGGATTTACAGCTTCCCTGCCTATTGGTGCTATTTTGTGTAAATAAGGTTAACACTCCTTTTAAATTAAATACACCACCTGGTGACTCAATGGGTGACCTTGGCAACAAGAATTCACCTGGTGTCCAAAAAAGGAGGGGGGGAGAGAGAGAAAGAAAGAGAGAGAGAGATGGAGAGAGAAAGAAAAAAGAGGGGAAGAGAGAGAGAAAGAGAGAGAGAGAGAGAGATGGAGAGAGAAAGAAAAAAGAGGGGAAGTGAGAAAGAGAGAGAGAGAGAAACAAAGGAGAGAGAGAGAGAAAGAAAAAAGAGGGGAAGAGAGAGAGAGACAGAAAGAAAGAAAGAAAGAAAGAAAGAAAGAAAGAGATGGATGGATGGAAGGAGTGAACGAAAGCAGGAGAGAGAAAATGAAAGAAGAAAGAAAAAGAAAGGAAGAAGGAAAGAAAAAAGAAAGAAAAAGAAGGAAGAAAGGAGAGAAAGAAAGCAGGAGAGAGAGAAAGAAAAAGAAAGGTAGGAAGGAAGGAAGAAAGAAAGCAGGAGAGAGAGAAAGAAAAAGAAAGGTAGGAAGGAAGGAAGGATGGAAGGAAGGAAGGAAGGAAGAGAAAGGGAAAGAGGAGAAGAGAAGGATGGAGAAGGAAGAATGTACATTTCCATTTGCACACAGACATGCAAGCTTATTCCGGTGACAGCTGTCTTTGTGATATTGTTTTCCTGGCACATTTTTGTCTTTTTTCTGTTTTGTTTAATTTGGAAAGAGAGGTGCCAAGATTCAACCCGAGACATGGGAGAGAGGGCAACCTTTTAAGTGGCTGGACCAGTAAAGTCACATTTTGTTAGCTTATCATGTTTGGTCAAGCCAGAAAATGGAGCTAAGGTTCAGATTTCAGCTGGGGCTGCCTTGCTAGGAAGGGCCGAGCTGCCCAACCCTGGCCCAGGGGCTCCATGGCCAGGCTCGGAGGTCTGAGGACTGGAAGCATGTCGGCAAAGTCCCAAACTCAGCATTGGCCTTAGGCATTCTCTCCTCTGAGAAGGAGAGGAAGGTGTGACTAGATTTTAGGAGATTGCATTTTAAAGAGTTGTTGAATGGAGAGGGGGAGGGAGGGAGGGAAAGGAAAGGAAAGGAAAGAAGGAAATTGAGACATGGTGTGAAAGAAAGGGAAAGAGGAAGAAGGAAAAAAGGAGGGAAGGAGGGAGGGGAGGGAAGAAAATAATTAAGGGGGAAAGGAAGGAAGGAAGGAGAAAAAAGAAAAAAAGAAAGGGATGCAAGGAGGAAAAAGGAAGGGAGGGATGAAAAAGGAAGGAAGGAAATTGAAAGATGGAGGGAAGGAGGAAGGGAGGGAAGGAGAGAGGGAAGGAGGAAAATAAGAATGAAAGAGGGAAGGGAGGAAGGCAGACACATAAGAGAAGGAAGGAAGGAAGGAAGGAAGGAAGGAAGGCAGGCAGGCAGGCAGGCAGGCAGGCAGGAAGGAAGGAAGGAAGGAAGGAAGGAAGGAAGGAAGGAAGGAAGGAAGGAACCAAATGGTACAAAGCACTTAGCTTTTCAAATCCTTCTTCCTTTGGCTTAAATTGCAATAACACCAGCGGAACTGCAAAAAACTGCGCTACTCAGAATATCATATAATGTTTTAAGAAGATACTTGGTTGATACCTAGGATTCTGGCAGCAATCCATATCAATCATTAGCACCAGTCAGTGGTATTTGTGACACTTTTAAAAATGTTGACTGAATTTCATGTTTAATAAATGATGATGATGATGATGATGATGATAATAATAATAATAATAATAATAATAATAATAATAATAATAATAATAATAAATGTTCAGTTCACTGATTTTCATGTTTCATGAATAAAAGTGTAATAATGAATTAGAATTAGACGAAGAACCTCCACATTATCTGGGTCAGGTTAGAGATCTGCTTCATCTTCATCTCTTTGGCAAACACTTATGTTCATCCCAAGTTACCCCTCCATCTTTCGACATGAAGTTTTTCTGGTTTGATACTTTCTATTGGCTTTAGGAGCAAAAAGGACACCCTTCTGCCCTAATCCATGCCAGGAGAGGTCTAAACAGTTAGCTTGTCTCCTTAATTGTGGGTATGTGCTATGAGACCCCCCCCTCCAAATAAGCCCCCATTATATTTTTTGTCGCCTTGAATTCAGGGACCTCCATTGTGGAATGGAAGGCCGCTTGGTAATTGGTTGAGTATCCTCCATATCCAGTCTGAGAGGCTGACCTTTCACGCCCTATGTCCAAAGAGTTGCATAAAAAGCGAGAGGGTGTATTGTGGGCTAAAGGCTCCTTACTAAAAACATGGAGAGCTTGCTTCTTCTCCCGCGCATACGAGAGAGAGAGAGAGAGAGAGGGAGAGAGAGAGAGAGAGAGAGAGAACCAGTTGAAAGGAAGGCTGGAGTTTGCCGATAAGCTAGGTCCATTCGGCGGCTCCTCTTGAGACGGTCTTTTTTCCCCTCCCAAGAGAATAAAGGACAGCCTCTTCCTTGAAATGCAGATCTTGGTCCCCTCACCGAGACCACACTGAACAAGAGAAAAAGACAAGAGGGGTTTCGTTCCACAATCACAGACCCTCTTCCTTTGAAATGTTCACAAGTGCACAAGCACAGGCCCCGCACACAAGTTCACCTTGTCCTTATAAATGAAATAAGAAAAAAACCAGTTTTACCCGAAGGAGAAATCAACTCCAAGGCTACACACTGGAGTTCTCACACCTATTGATGAGGAGGGGGCAGGCAGTTAATCATCTCCTAAATTGACAAAGGAACATAACTCAAAATAAGATAAAAGATAAGGTAATTTTATGCATGTTTTGTATAATGTCTTATTTGTTTGTATTTTCTTTTATGTATTTTTTAAAGTTTATAAATGAATAATTTTTTTAAAGATAAGATTATTTTTGCTTGCTTCATAATCTCTCAATGGGTTGGTGGACATGTCCATGTTGTTTTCTTGGTAAGATGTAAATTCTAAATTCAGAATATAGAGGGAAGGGACCTTTGAGGTCTTCTAGTCCAAAAAAACGGATGCAAATTTAAGGTAAAAAATCCCAAACTTGATTGCAAAAAATACAACTTCAGTAACAGAGTGGTCAATGCCTGGGATACATTACCTGATTCTGTGGATTCTTTCCCAAACCCCCAAAATTTTAACCTTAGACTATCTACTGTTGACCTCACCCCATTCCTAAGAGGTCTGTAAGGGGCGTGCATAAGCGCATCAGTGTGCCTACCATCCTTGTCGTAATGTATTAATCACCATGTTTATACATTCATGTATTCACAATCATGTTCATACTTTCTCTATAATCTTATATATGCTTGACAAATAAAAGAAAATAAAAAGCCTCCAGTGATGGAGCACCCACAACATCTGAAGGCAAATTCCTCCACTGGATAATTGTTATTCCTGTTAGGAAATTTCTCCTTCATTCCAGGTTGCTTCTCTCCTTGATTAGTTTCCATCCATTGTTTTTTGTTTCTTGTGTTCTGGTACTTCCCACTCTAGATTAGAGCTAAAATTCTGCCCAAGTCTCCCATCAAAGTACTAACTAGGGCTAAATCTGCTTAGCTTTTGAATCTGGAAAGATACTTCCATTTCAATCTAATTTACTTTTACACATACATGTTTAGAGAGAACTGTCATAATTTTTAAACAACAAACAACAATTCCAAAACACTGAAGTAGGGATGATAATCAGATAGCAAGTGGTTGTTGCTCCAAAGCAAATGATCAGTTATAAGCAACGTAACTTATAAATCTCCTTAGTTGGGTCACTTAAACTTAATGCGGACTTTTCTTTATATAACAACAACAACAACAACAACAACAACAACAACAACAACAACAACAATAACAGAGTTGGAAGGGACCTTGGGGGTCTTCTAGTCCAACCCCCTGATGCACACTACTTCAGACAAATGATTATCCAACATCTTCTTAAAAACTTCCAGGGTTGGAGCATTCACAACTTCTGGAGGCAAGCTGTTACATTGATTAATTGTTCTAACTGCCAGGAAATTTCTCCTTACTTCTAAGTTGCTTCTCTCCTTGTTTAGTTTCCACCCACTGCTTCTTGTCCTGCCCTCAGGTGTTTGGGGGAATAGCTTGACTCCCTCTTCTTTGTGGCAACCCCTGAGATATTGGAACACTGCTATCATGTCTCCCGTGGTCCTTCTTTTCATTAAACTAAACATACCCAGTTCCTGCAACCGTTTTTAGTCTTTAGTCTTTTTAAAAACTATTTTGTATAATTATTTTGTGTGAGTGTATTTGACTTCTGGCCTACGACTATTAATTATAAAGATTGATAGATTTGGCTCCCCCTAACTGAATTTGAACAACATTCAAAGCTCGGTTAGTTTTTAATACTGAAGGGGATTGTTGGAATTTAATATATTACATACTCCAGTCTATTTGCTCGGTTAGTGGGTTAAATCATTGCATAAACTGTAGATATGGGTTAATTCCGTTAATTGGGTTAATCATATCACATGAACTTATCTTTTAAAACACAGTTTGTCTAATTATCCTTTGGGGCTTTTTTTTTAAAAAAAACACCCTTAAACCACGAATAATTAATTCAAGCCTTGTAACACGGAGGGTTTAAAAAAAAACACCATGATTTCTCACAAAAGCACTTTTTCATCCTAACCAGATATGATGGATGGCCCACATGGAAGGAGTGTTCCAGATTTACTATCACAGAACATTGTAATGATTGTCAGCCTTTAATTAATAATAAAATATGTAACGAATCCACCCTACCCTTTTTACGAGATAAAATATCTGCAAAATAAAGATGATTTTGTTTTCTCAGGCTCTTTCATGAAATATCATTCCCTTTCTTGGGGGGGGGGGGGGGAATCCCCAGAAGATTAGGAGGTAATTTTCCTTTCTTCCCCTCCAATTTTTAATTTGTTTAGTTTTATGGAAGCCCAGGAGTTGGCTGCAATGGGTTTGTCCAGGTTCAGGCAATCCTCTACCACAGTGTTTCCCAGCCTTGGCCACTTGAAGATATTTGGACTTCAGCTCCCAGAATGCTGGCGAATGCTGGCTGGGGAATTCTGGGAGTTCAAGTCCAAATATCTTCAAGTGGCCAAGGTTGGGGAACACTGCTCTATCAAATATTCTGCGTAGTTCAGCACACTCCCAAATCCCACTCCTGACTGGCCTCTCTCACCCTGCCCCACCCATTCCACCCTGCCCCTCCCCTCCCACCATGTCCCACCCCACCCCGGAGTCTCTACGCGGCCCATTTAGGCTACCTGATAAGTGCAGGGCCCACATGGAGGCTCAGGGAGGCTGAAAAGCAGGCCTCACGGAAGCTCCCAAAGGCTCATTCAGGACCATTTCTGGCTTCCAGAGCCCAAGGGAGGCCGTTTTGTACCTCCTGGAGGCTCAAGGAAGGCACACATACACCCCTCATGGTGCAGGAGGCTAACTAGGCCATTTCCACCATGGCCGTGCCTGCCCAGAGAACCTGTTGCTAAACTTTTTGAACAATTCCCATTCCTTTCCATGCACACATATAACAGGAGACTAGTATCTTCCTTTCCTTTCCATGTAAATATCAGAGACTATACACCATTCTGATAACTATTGCTGATCATTGACCCAATAAATATGATTGATCGATGGATGGTTGGATGGATGGATGGATAACTATTCTTACACAAAGTATGATGAAGAAAAGCTGGGCCAATGGAGGTAAGCATGAGGAAAAGTGTTTGTGTGGCGGTGGGGGGTTGGCATCTGATGGCCCCCAAACACTCCTTCCAATCAAATTCCAAAAGGAATTTTGGCCTTTGCTTTCTTTGTTCTTCAATAACAGGATGCCAAAAAGCAGAATTGGAAGGGTCCTTTGAGATCTTCTAGTTCAACCCCCTGCTTAGACAGGAAACCCTATACTATTTCAGACAAGTGGTTATCCAATCTCTTCTTAAAAACTTCCAGTGTTGGAGCATTCACAACTTCTAGAGGCAAGCTGTTCCACTGATTAGTTGTTCTAATCTTAATGCTAAGTTGCTTCTCTCCTTGATTAGTTTCCACCCATTGCTTCTTGCCCTACCCTCAGGTGTTTTGGAGAATAGCCTGACTCCCTCTTCTTGGTGGCAGCACCTGAGGTACTGGAAAATTGCTATCATGTCTCCTCTGGTCCTTCTTTCACTAGACTAGACATACCCAGTTCCTACAATCATTCTTCATCTGTTTTATCTTACAGCCCTTCAATCGCCTTTGTTGCTCTTCACTGCACTCTTTCCAAAGTCTCAATATTGCAGTATTGCAAGTGTAGTCATACTAAGTTTTTTAAAAAATAAAAATAATAAAAAAGCATTATACCAGACAGAAAACTGAGAAAGCAACTGTTTTGAAAAGTGGAATGAATGTTTTGACAGACTCAGCAGTCTTGGAAAATAGGGAAGAGAGTTTGGTATGAGCTGAACATGCCTTCAAATATCAGCTAGCAAAGTCATTTATTACGGGTGATGTCTGGATTTGCTGCTCTTGACTTTGTTTGATTCCAGTTGTCAAAGTGATTTGAGTTGCAATGTTTATTTTTGAATCAGAGAATTGAAGCACTCTGTCTCAAGGATTCTCATCAATGCATGGAGGCCAATTTCATTCAAATAACTAGGTCCTCCAGAGGGGGGGGACCCTTCTCCTCCCCTAAAGATAATCTATGAAGAGAAGCGATAGGGGGGGGGGGGGGAAATTTCCCGAACTTTCCATTCAAGAAGCTTATAATGTTTGTACACATTATTAAAATCAAAAGGTTTTTCAATAACTCTCTCTTAAGTTCATGAAGGAAAAGTAGAATTTGAGTGTTCTTTTTGAAGCCAAGCTGTTATGTACAGTGGTACTTTGCCTTCTGTTTTAGGAATGGAAGAAAGAGATACTAATAAAGGAGAATATCTGGAGGTCGGATTTGACACGAAGGGTCCTTGGTGCTCAACACCCAACTAGGTAACATAATCAGAGCTAGTAAGGAGTGTGGTTTGCTGTCAGTTGATATTCTGGTGGCTTGCCTTGCTGATGTTGGTGGAGATTGTCTTAGAGCTTCTTTGATTGGGCTGTTTACTGTTGGCTCTTTAGCAGTTTCTTGACTGAGACATCATTTCTGTACTTGTTGGTCTGATGTTAACCATGATTGCTGATGGAAAGGTGCTGGATGTTTTTGTTCCCTTTTGGGCTGGTTGATTGTCTCTTTTGTATAGTCTATAAATGTTGTTAATGTCTACGTGTCTGTTGATGGCTGATGGAAGTAAAAAAGGTAATTCTGGCTTAACACAGACTTCGGAGGATAATCAGAACTGTAGAAAAACAATTGCTGCTCACCTGCCTTCCCTTGAGGGCCTGTATACTGCACGAGTCAAAAAGAGGATGGTGAAAATATCTGCAGACCTCTCACATCTTGGACATAAACTGTTTCCATCAAAACATCACTATAGAGCACCGCACACCAAGACAACTAGACACAAGAGCAGTTTTTTCCCAAACACCATAACTCTGCTAAACAAATAATTCCATCAACGCTGTCAAGCTATTTACTCAGTCTGCACTACTATTACAACTAGTTTTTTCTCATCATTCCTATCACCCGTCTCCTCCCACTTATGACTGCACGACTATAACGTGTTGCTTGTATCCTAAAGATTTTTGTTAATATTGTTTCCTGATTGCTTATTTGACTACTATGAAAATCATTGTGTTGTATCTCATGATTCTTGACAAATGTATATTCTTTCATATGCAGCAAAGACAAATTCCTTGTGTGTCCAATCACACTTGGCCAATAAAGAATTCTATTCTATTCTATTCTATTCTATTCTAGAATAATAATAAATTGGAACTTCGAGGAACCCTATGCCTCGGATCTGATTTTATTTCGGAAGTTGTTTGGAACAGTTTTTGTAACTTTAAAACAAGCTCATAAGTAGGGTTTTTTTGGGGGTGTGTGTGATCCATTCTCACCTTTCAAGGGTTGCTTGAAAGTTTCCATGAATCAAAATTGCATTGTGGCCAACCTTCATTGACTAGATGAAGACTTATATGAGACTTACAGTGCACCTTTTAAATCTCTGCCAGCAACAATCTGCAAGCCCCTTCAGGCTACAAAATGTCGCAATTTGTCCTTCCCTTCCAGCTAGCTTCTCCATCACATTCAACACTGCGTAATTTGGAATGGCATCTGCAGCCACCAAGCCCTTCCACAACCCATGGCAACAGATGACATTTCATGCTAAAAGAGGTCAAGAGAGGTCTCTCAACTCCCCCTTTCTGGCAGGCAACATCTAGGCTCATAGAAACACACTGGTGGGAATAATCTGGCCAATAAATACATTGGTAAAGATGTAGCTTCATGCCTTACGGCACACAACCAAAAGTAAATGGGCATCAACATTTGATGTTATACAGATGACTAAAAATACATGCGACTCTAAGGAAGATCAAAACCACACCGAATCTGATATGATCTGATGAGACCTGCTCAGAGAGAACCAAACACCTCTCAAAAGTAATTGAGACTCCAAACGTAGAGACTTTTATTTTATTTTATTATTTTATTCCATTATTTTATTTTATTTTATTTTATTTTATTTTATTTTATTTTATTTTATTTTATTTTATTTTATTTTATTTTATTTTATTTTATTTTATTTTATTTTATTTTATTTTATTTTATTTTATTTTATTTTATTTTATTTTATTTTATTTTATTTTATTTTATTTTATTTTATTTTATTTTATTTTATTTTATTTTATTTTATTTTATTTTATTTTATTTTATTTTATTTTATTTTATTTTATTTTATTTTATTTTATTTTATTTTATTTTATTTTATTTTATTTTATTTTATTTTATTTTATTTTATTTTATTTTATTTTATTTTATTTTATTTTATTTTATTTTATTTTATTTTATTTTATTTTATTTTATTATTTTATTTTACTTTACTTTACTTTACTTTACTTTACTTTATTTTATATTTTATTTTATTTTATTTTATTTTATTTTATTTTATTTTACTTTATTTTATTTTATTTTATTTGACTTCAATGCCACCCAATCCCAATGGGACTTAGGACAGCTAAATCTTCTTCCTCCTAGAAAGAAGAAAGAAAGGAGGAAAGAGGAGAGTAAAGGAGAGAGGACAGGAGGAGAAGAAGGGAGAGACGGAAGGGAAGTAGCTTTAGAAAGAGAAAGAAAGGAAGATGAGAAGAAAGAAGGAAGGAAGGGCTGAATGAGATAGGAAGGAAACCTTTAACTATTAAAGCAATAAGAATAGAACAGAATTCTTTATTGGCCAAGTGTGATTAGACACACAAGGAATTTGTCTTTGGTGCAGATGCTCTCAGGGTACATAAAAGAAAAGAGACATTTGTCAAGAATCATGAGGTACAAACAACACTTAATGATTGTCATAGGAGTCAAATAAGCAATGAAGAAACAATCAATATTGATATAAATCGTAAGGATACAAGCAAGAGGTTACAGTTATACAATAAGTGGGAGGAGATAAATATATATACAAATTTTGTAAAAGAATGAAATGAGAAATGAGATGAATATGTGAAATATGAGAATAAAAAAAAAACATTTTTAATTTAAAAAGTAAAATCTTCTTCCTCCCCACATCTCAGTTGTTTGAAAATAAGATGCATGGCATCGTATTTAAAAGCTAAGGTCATTGTAGCCCTTGGTTAAAGATTCACTAGACAAATCAATAATTGCCCTACTAAATTGTCTGCAGCTTAGAGAGTCTGTTAAGTGGTAAAGTTGCAAGTTGTGTATTTAAGAGCCCTTGGCAGTTCATGGATGTGAGAACACACACATATTGTCAGCGATGGGTGTCCTGGAAGTCTATGAACTCAGGAGGTAGCAAATTAGTAACTCAGGGTAGCAGAAATTTGTTTAAAAAGAAGCCAAAAATACAGATCAACAGAGAACGGAGTCAGTCATTTATCTAAGAAGAACCCTCCAGGACCAGATCCAAAGTATTCAGTGTCATACAGTTATCAGTCAGATGTATCCTGGACTGTCACCTGTGATGGATAGGTTCTTCCCCACTATTGATCTCGAGCGGCAAGTATTTAAAGGAAGCTGATTTGGAGTTTGATGGGATCACACAGACATGAATCCAGGGCAGATGTAGGGTTCAAAATTTTTAGCAAGGGGGTTCTCTGCTTGGTTTCTGGATGGGAACAATAGCAATAGCATTTGGATTTACAGTATATAATGCTTCATAGTGCTTTATAGCCCTCTCTAAGCAGTTCACAGAATCAGCAAATTGCCCCCAACAATCTGGGTCCTCATTTCACCCACCTCGGAAGGATGGAAGGCTGAGTCAACTTTGAGTCTACTGAGATTTGATCTGCCAAACTGCTGGCAGCCAGTAATCAGCAGAAGTTAGCTTGCAATACTGCACTTTAACCACTGCACCACCGAGGGAGTGGGCATGGTGGGCATGGCTTGCTTGGTCTCTGGCACCAATGTGTATGTGTGGGTGCTTTTGCCCTCCCCAGCTCCGGAAGCTTTTCTTGAGCCTCTGGGAGGGCAAAAACAGCCTCAACAGGCTCCAGAGGCCTCCTCCCTTTCCAGTAGGCCTGTTTTCACCCTCCCGAGCCTCCGTGTGCACCCTGCACTTACTTGCATCCAAAACTGGCTGTTTGGGGACTCCTGAGAGGGGTGGGGTGGGTGGGGACAGCCAGGAATGGGATTTGGGGGTTCTCCAAACTATACAGAATCTTAACTAGAGGTTCCCCCGAAGCCCTGAGAACCTCTAGCAGCCCAGCCCTGAACGCAAGGTGTATTGGGTAATATCTGCAAGAATTGCAAACTATTTCTGGTAGACAGAACTGGTGGTTAACATGGAAACAAATAAAAAAGGAGAGGGTGCTACCATATGTAGATCAGAGCAGATGCCAAGGGTAGGTGGGTTGTCCCTAGCAACACAAACAGATGCTGCTGGTGGTGGGAACTATAGAAAGAGTACGATACCTATGCAAAGGCATCTCTTTAATTTCTTCTCAGCTAGCCTGCTTTCTTCAAGTTGGTCCAAATATGTTACTTTCCAGACTACGCATTCCTCAACCTGGCCATTACTGAGACTTCTGAAAGTTGCAAGAACACATGAAGCAATGGTACTGCTTTATATTGTGCAGGTGAGACCACACTTGGAATACAGGTGGCATGCTGAGCCATATCTACCGACATGCGAACCACTGCCCTAGCTCAGTTCCAACACACATGTGAGCCTAGGCTAGCTGATTTTCGACACACAGGGAGGCTCTGGGAGGGCGTTTTTGGTTTCTGCAGGGCCTCTGGGAGGATTGGGGAGGATGTTTTGCCCCCCCCCCCCCGGGAAACCTCTGGTGCCTAGGGAGGGTGAAGATGGGCCTATTGGGCCCACCAGAAGTTGGGAAACAGGCTGTTTCTGGCTCACAGAGAGCCTCCAGTGTGGCAGAGGAGGCGATTTTCACCCTCCCCAGGCACTGAATTATGGGTGTGGGCACTCATGAAAGTGCAATAGTGTGTGCACATGTGCTTTCGGCCCCCAAGGGGGAAAAGGTTCTCCATCACTGATATAGGGCAATGACGGCGGACCTTTTCAGCACTGAATGCTGAAAAGGTTGCATGGAAATGTCATGTGCAAGCGTGTCAGGGTCATGTTTCAGAAAAGCTGAACTTCCGGGTTCTATCGTGGATGCGTGCCCAACAATCAGCTGGTCACATTCAAGCAGACATTGGTTTTTGTCACTGCCACACACACAAGGAGATTGTGCTCTGAAAAAGCTTAACATCTGGGCTCTGGCGTGCATGCACACCCGACAATCTGCCGCCCCCCATGCACGCACGCACCAATTTTTGGCACCGCGAAGGAAGCTGATCATCGCGCATGCATGCACCTCAGAAACACGGAAGACAAACAGGCAAAGCTGTGCATGCCGGGCAATATGGCTTTGTGTGCCACCTTGAGCATGCGTGCCATAGGTTCACTATCAGGGATATAGGGAAAGATTTAAAAATGACAAGTAAAAGTGATTTAGTATTTGCTATCATGGCACAGACAGAGAAGAGACAGAGATGATAGATTGATTAACTTGGAAACAGAATTTGAACTGATGTATATATTGTACTAAACCTATATACATGTATAATCTATAATCTATAATCTATAATCTATAATCTATAATCTATAATCTATAATCTATAATCTATAATCTATAATCTATAATCTATAATCTATAATCTATAATCTATAATCTATAATCTATAATCTATAATCTATAATCTATAATCTATAATCTATAATCTATAATCTATAATCTATAATCTATAATCTATAATCTATAATCTATAATCTATAATCTATAATCTATAATCTATAATCTCTCTCTCCAATTATCACCCATCAACCTTCTAACAAGAGATTAAAATGACCAACTCAGATATGTTAAACCAAAACCTAACGAACAAAACTATTATTCCATAATGTGTAGGCTGAGCTTTAGCATTATAATTTCACTCAGAGACCATTGGAAGAGTTTTTGCTATGAGTTTAAACTAGCGTAATATAACCTCTTCCACCCCACCCCTCACCACCCAAGGCTTTGGGGTGAGTAGAACAGTTTGGTCTAAAACAAGAAACTCTCCTTTTTCACGGGCTAAGGGAATTCGTGAGAGAAGTGAGATTTGAATGGAGGCAATCCAGCTGTCAGTTCACTATCACTCTTGTCAGTTATCCCAACTTCATTCTGCCTTGGAAACAATGACTCCTTAATAACTCCCTTAAAGTCACCCTTGCAGCATAAAAAGCTCTGATGCTATTTCCTGTAGTAATAGTAAGATCTTCACACTGAGCCTCTTGCAAAGTTTGTCTTCAACTTGTGGCTTGCGGAAAAGTGAGGGAGCAAGAAAGATCTAAGGCAACTTGTCAAAAGCTCATCATGCTAGTTAAAACAAAACCAAAAAAAGAAGGATTAATTTAATGGAATAAAGCTAATGATAAATCTGAATGAGCGTTGTTCTGATTTACTTTGTGGTTTGTGGAGAGTTTGTAGACAGTAGTTAGGAAACCCCAAATGTGGTTAAAATAAGAAAGTCAGGAGTGAGGAAAGCATGTCGCTTAAAGCTTGGGATTTTAATTGTAAGCGCAAGATTTCCCTTTGTGGTCTTCGGAGGTAGGAAACCAAGGGGGCGTTTTCTTGAGTTAATTTGAATGATAACATGTTTTGACAGGGAAATTGGTTTGGATGCATGTACTTAATCTGCAAAATTCCTCATCCGGAAGCCAGAACGGGTGACTTGTAGAAGGGGTTCAAAAGCAGAAGCTTACGAATCTTGTTCCGAAGTCAAGACGTTAGGCTATTTTTTTTTTTACACTGGGATTTTGGGGGTTGTTATTCTGAAGCCGGCTACAGGTATTATACTTTGGCACCATTTAATGTTGATTAGTGGAATAAACAACAATGGTTTATCTATCATGCAACATGTTAAACTTCCTTCCTTCCTTCCCCAAAAATAAAGGGTTTTTTTTCATTTTTCCTCCACCTTAACAAAAACATACATAAATAAAAACACAACATCAATGCCTAACAATATCATATCTCTCTATATATAAATTTCTGATCTAGTAAAAAATTAATGGAGCATTTTAAATTTCTATTTTCATTTAAGCTATCATGACTACCATCACTCCAACAATTAAGCTAAAAACAAATAAGAATAAAAAAATTATATTTGAAATAGTATAAGTGTTAAACTGCTTTAAATTTTTATTACATAGTTATTTAATGCTAACCATTTATCTTTTCTACCATCCAATTTCTAATTTTTTTACATTACTTTCAAAATAATTATCTATTTTAACTATTTTTATTTTCAATCCATTTATAAAATTTCCCCCAATCTTCCTTCCTCCTCGTTCACTTTCCCTGTTTCTCTTTCTTCCTCTTCATTTTCTTTTCTTTCCCTTACTCTTTCTCTCCTTCCTTTCCTCCCTCCTCGTTTGGGGATTATTTGCTATTTTCATCTGCCAGCACTTGAAAATGTTTGCTGACGGGATGGCTATTCTGGACAGAAAGTTGCAATAATATATGATTTTTTTTTAAAAAAAAATAATGTTGGATACCCTTGACGAATCATTGCTATTGAGGGATAAATATCCACTGAAATGGCAAGTCAAAGGGAGTTTCCAAGAATTGGTGGGCAAGAAAATAAATTGCCCAGTGAATTCTGCTTTCCACGTTCACCCATTCTGGTTAGAAAGGCAGGAATGGAGAAAGTGGAGGACATCTGTGCCCTCCCTCACGGCTCTAGTTTGATTGATCCCCTTGCCCAGCAAAATTATTGTTGGCGATAAAAATGAATAGGCTGGGGAAAAAAACCCATTTGTTATCCGGAGCTGCTTGAAAGGATCAGTAGTAATGAAAAGGGAGGGTGATTTTTTTTTTCCTGCAGCTCATTTGGAGATAGAGAAACTGCTCTCCTCCTCCTCCTCTTTCTCCTCCTCCTCTTTCTCCTCCTCCTCCTCTTCCTCCTCTTCCTCCTCCTCCTCTTCCTCCTCTTCCTCCTCCTTTTCCTCCTCTTCCTCCTCCTTTTCCTCCTCCTCCTCATTCTCCTCCTCCTCCTCTTCCTCCTCCTCCTCTTCTTTCTCCTCCTCCTCTTCCTCCTCATTTTCTTCTCTTCCTCCTCCTCCTCTTCCTCCTCCTCCTCTTCTCCCCCTGCCCCTCCCCCTCCTCCTCTTCCTCCTCTTTCTCCTCCTCCTCTTCCTCCTCTTCCTCCTACTCTTTTAACATGATCATATGTTAAAATATTCCAAACCTGTTCAAATTGTGTCCCACTCAGGTGACCCTGTCCAGCATGCAGCAGCAAAGACCCTGTTAATACACTTTGCACATGTTAGAGAACAACAGGTGGCCGCTAATTCCCTTCCCCCAAGATCTGAACTGTCTGAATTCTTTGCTTTTCAAACCAGTGGGCCCTGGTATTTTCAAGATTCAGGCAACCTTCCCCCATACCCCCCCCTGACTGACAAGCTAATCAGTGGGCTGGAGAGCCCGAAGCTATTGATTCCGATGTAAGAGAACACCCACCCAGCCCAGCCCCAGCCCAGTCAGTGGAATGGCAATGAAATGGTTCAGCGGAGAAGAAAAGGGAGCCGGAGATGGTGGGAGCAACTTGGAAGAAGCTTCCTTGCTGGCTGCGCGGCAGGTATGAAAAGCTCTTGGGGAGCAAGGTTGAGTAGACAAGTTATTAAAAGAAGGGGTGGGGGGAGAAACCCACAAAGCTAGCCACAGGGAGCCCAGTGTGTCTGCTCAGAGCACAGTGAGGCATAGGCGGAAAGCCAAAGGGAGAGAGTATTGGGGGCAACCCAAAAAGACCCCTGAAGGTGGCGGGAAGGAGGTCTTCGGCCAACCTAGCACCGCTGACATCTCTTCCCCAGCTTGCTGCTCTACACCCAGCGGTGGGCTACCAGCCAGAACACTAAATTGCCCTCGCACCGCGGCTCTTCAGTGCTTGCAGGGCCAGCGCGATTTTGCTTCTCCACCTGTGGAGGTAGCAAAATCGCACAAGGAGCCACAGGTGCGCCCGTGTTTCAGAGAGGTTTTTTTTTGCTTCCGCATATGCCGAAACCGGGCGCAGCTGCGCCTCCTTGCACGATTTTGCTACCTCCACAGGTGCAGAGGCAAAATCGCACTGACCCCGCAAGCACTTATGAGCTGCTGTGGCGAGTGCAATTTAGCATTCTGGCTCGTAGCCCACCGCTGTCCACACCCATCTCTGTAAGGGGGAATTCAGTCTGCTAAGGGGACACCATGGCTACACACTCTTGTGAGGGGTCCATGACCGGGTCAGTTAGTCAGAGATTCTGAGAAAGATGAACCAGGTCCATCTTGGTACCCTAGGCCAGTGTTCTTGATTACTGAGTCACAGAGTGAGAGTAAGGGAGAACCTGAGGAACCTCCAGAGACTGCAGAAGCCCTGAGAATTGTAATGTCTGAGTCAGAGGAGGAGAGAGACATTGGGGATCAGGAACCCCTATTAGATGCCCGGGTCAGAAGGTCAAGAAGACAGGAACAGCTTTATGGGAAAAAGTTCAGGAAGTGAGTCTATGAAAGAAAGTCTAGTCAATATAGCTCTAGGAAAGAGTTGATCAAACCCAGTCTGTATATAAGGAAGGGTTTCTGGGTAAAGGGGCAGGAGTTTCAATGTTCATCAGGGTGGAGGCCTCAGATCCGGAGTTCCAGAACTGCCATGCTGAGAAACTGCTGAGACATGCAGAGATGCCAATGAATGCCAAGAGTAATGCAGAGATGCCAATGAATAAGAAATAAAAAAAACCTGGAGATCTGTAACAGTACGTGTGTGTGTGTGTGTGTGTGTGTGTGTGTGTGTGTGTGATTGATTTACGGACCTTATCTCAAGAAGAATGTGCTAATTAGCTCTGCCTCTTGGCTCCTCCCTCCCCCCCATTTGTTATCTCTTAGCCAATTTGAGCAGGGCCTCTGCCAACATGAACTGAAAAATCTGCTCCTGTCTGTACAAAGCATCTTTAACTATATAAAAGTGTATGAATGGAGTCCTTTGCTCGTGGGGGCTTTTTTGCTCTGATCCGGTAGGCCCAAAGCAGAAAACACACAACATCTCAACAGCAGGACTCCCTTGCTGTCTAGGTAGGTCCGTACGGAAAGCGTCCCAGAGAGAGCTCCACCTGAAGACTCATTGTGCAGTTCTTCTACTTTAGTCCACGAGAATATCATTTTGTTTGTTTCCTTGTTTGACTTCTATGCTGCCCTTCTCCAGAGATTCAGAGCGGCTTACAACTAAACAAATACAAAATATGCAAGGAATCTAACATTTAAAATTCTAAAAGGTATCAATTCTAAAAACATGTAAAAATCTAACTTGATTCATGTTCTAAACTCCCAATTCATTTAAAAAACTATCACCCACATTCATCCTAACATACATTATAGATTCAGTCAAAGGCTGGGTAGATGTTAAAATTCAGTGGCTCCAAGCCTGCTGGCAGAGGTGTGTTTTTAAGGCCCTACAAAAAGCTAAGAGGGTGGGGACAGTACAAATCTCTGGGGGGAGTTGATTGCAGTGGGGCGGGGCCACAACAGAGAAGGCTCTTCCCCTAGGCCCTGCCAGGCAGCATTGCCTGGCTGATGGGACTTGGAGAAGGTCAACTCTGAAGGACCTGACTGGCTGCTGGGATACATGATTATGTATCTAATCATCTCTAAAATCCTGAGGCATCCCCTCCCTCCGGTGACATATAATTGCTCATGTTCAAAAAGTGAACTCCTACTCATGTGAATGAAACCTAAAAGGTCATTAACTTGGTTTAAACAAGGTTCTAATTGTCCCCATTTTAAATCAAATTGTTCCCTGTGGGGTGTTGGCCCTATGTTGGGACCCACTCAGAGGTTGGTTTGGACTGGTTTGCCTGAACCGGTAGTGACCTGCTGGTGATGTCCCAATGACATCATGGAAACGGTTTGGTCGGTTTAATCGGCGCCATCTTTTTTTTAAAAAAAATCTATTTTTTTTCTTTTGAGCATGCTCAGAAGCTGTGTTTCCAGTGCTGTGCATGTGGTCATCATCTTGTTTTTGGCTTTAAAAAAAACCCCCATTCTTTTGGATTTTTCAGTACTGCGCATGTGTGCACACGCAAAACATGCACGCCCACGAGACACACCCACATAGAGTCCAATAGAAGCGAACCAGCAGCAAGATAAGTTAGAAACACACACACCCGGAACCACTGTGTTAAATGGAACAAATCCCATTCCGGGCCTAAGCAGGTAGTCCTCAACTTTTGTCTACAATTAAGCCCAGAATTTCTGTGACCTAAGTGAAAAATTTAGTAAGTAGGTTTTGCCCCATTTTACGACTTTTCTGGCAACATTTGTTAAGTGAATCACTGCAGTTGAAACGCCAGAAGAGATGTCTATAGAAGCGATGGAGGAAGAGTAAATCCGAATCCGATCAAACACTTGTAAGAGCTCGAGTCTTCGGAGAGGGGTGGCATACAAATCTAATAAATTATTATAAATTATTATTATTATTATATTAAGACTTACAAAGTGGCACTCAAGGTGGCAAGATGCGCGTATCATGCCGCCTTGATTGCATCAGCGAAATCCCGCCCGGCCGCTCTGTTTAGGGTGACTCGCTCCCTTCTTAACCAGGGGGGAGTTGGGGAGCCCTTACAGAGTAGTGCCAAGGATTTTAACACATTTTTTGATGATAAAATTGCTTGGACCCGGCGGACCTCGACTCCAATTGGATAACAGAGTCGACTGACAACAAGTCAGTCGAGGTGACTGGGGCCCGTACTTGTCCACCTGTCTGGGAAGAGTTTGATCTGGTGACACCTGATGAAGTGGACAAGGCCATTGGAGCTGTGAGTTCCGCCACCTGCTTACTGGATCCGTGTCCCTCCTGGCTGGTCTCTGCCAGCAGGGAAGTGACACGGACCTGGGTCCATGCTTCTTTGGGGGGAGGGTCCTTTCCGGATCCCTACAAGGAGGCACTTGTGCGCTCCCTCCTCAAGAAGCCTTCCCTGGACCCAGCCATTCTTAACAACTATCAGCCAGTCTCCAACCTTCCCTTTATGTGGAAGGTTGTTGAGAAGGTGGTGGCACTCCAACTCCAATGGTCCTTGGAAGAAGCTGATTATCTAGGCCCTCAACATTCAGGTTTCAGGCCCAGCTACAGCACAGAAACTGCTTTGGTCGCATTGATGGATGATCTCTGGCGGGCCTGGGATAGGGGTTTATCCCCTGTCCTGGTGCTTCTTGACCTCTCAGCGGCTTTCGATACCATCGTCCATGGTATCCTTTTGGGCTGGCTGGAGAGGTTGGGAGTGGGAGGCACTGTTCTTCAGTGGTTCTCCTCCTACCTCTCTGGTCGGTCGCAGTAGGTGTTAGTGGAGGGTCAGAGGTCGACTTCAAGGTTACTCTCTTGTAGAGTGCCTCAGGGGTCGGTCCTCTCCCCCCCTGCTGTTCAATATCTACATGAAACCACTGGGTGAGATCATCCAGAGGCATGGGGTGAGGTATCATCAGTACGCAGATGATACCCATTTGTACATCTCCACCCCATGTCCAGTCAACGAAGCAGTGGAAGTGATGTGCTGGTGCCTGGAGGCTGTTGGGGTCTGGATGGGTGTCAACAGACTCAAACTCAACCCGGATAAAATGGAGTGGCTGTGGGTTCTGCCTCCCAAGGACAATTCCATCTGTCCGTTCATAACCCTGTGGGGAGGGATTATTGACCCCCTCAGAGAGGGTCCGCAACTTGGGCATCCTCCTTGATCCACAGCTCACATTAGAGAACCATCTTTCAGCTGTGGCGAGGGGGACGTTTGCCCAGGTTCGCCTGGTGCACCAGTTGCATCCCTATCTGGACCGGGACTCACTGCTCACAGTCACTCATGCCCTCATCACCTCGAGATTCAACTACTGTAATGCTCTTTGAAAAGTGTTCGGAAACTTCAGATCATGCAGAATGCAACTGCGAGAGCAATCATGAGTTTCACAAGGTATGCCCATGTTACACCAACACTCTGCAGTCTGCATTGCTTGCCAATCAATTTCCGGTCACAATTCAAAGTGTTGGTTATGACCTATAAAGCCCTTCATGGCATCGGACCAGAATATCTCTGGGACCACCTTCTGCCGCACGAATCCCAGCAACCGATTAGGTCCCACAGAGTTGGCCTTCTCTGGGTCCCGTCGACTAAACAATGTTGTTTGGCGGGTCCCAGGGGAAGAGCCTTCTCTGTGGCACCCCCCGACCCTCTAGAACCAGCTCTCCCCTGAGATTAGAACTGTCCCCACCCTCCTTGCCTTTCATAAACTCCTTAAAATCCACCTCTGCCACCAGGCATGGGGGAATTGAGACATCTCCCCCGGGCACAATTTATATATGGTATGTTTTTGTGTATGTCTGCTTTAATAATGGTTTTTTAAAAATGTTTTTAATTTATTAGATTTGTCTTGAATTGTTTTATTGTTGTTGTGTGCCACCCCGAGTCTACGGAGAGGGGCGGCATATAAATTTAATAAACAAACAAACAAACAAACAAACAAACAAATAAATAGTAACACGAATGTTGAGTGAATCTGGCTTCCTCGTTGATTTCAGTTGTCGAAAAGTGGCAAAAGGCGGCCAGGTGACCCCCCCTGGGATGCTGCAACTGTCATAAATATGAGTCAAATTGCTAATATTACATAACTATGAATGAATTGTTCATTGCAATAACCATAAATTAAGGATAAAATATATGTATGAATAACATGTAGAAAGGAAGTTATAAAATAACACAAGAAAAGATGAAGATTGAAAAATGGAAGCAAATATAAAGATTGAAATATATAATTTTGAAATTCATTTTTTAAGGGAAAAGTAATGATGTGGAAAAGAGGATAGAGAAATTATAAGTTGATTTTTTAAATTAATGTTTAGGAAATAAGTGAGGTAAAACATACTAATATTATGTAAGTAATACATACTATTATGTACTGTATTTTTTGGCATATAAGACACACCTTTTTAGCCCCCACCCCCAAAAGAAGGTGAAAACTTGGCTATGTCTTATTCACCGAATGTAGCCCCAGCCAGCCAGTACTCTGGGCCGCAGAGGCTGAGCATCCAGTTTGCCCATTGGGCTATTTTTCACACTCCAGGGCTTCAAGTACCTTCCCTGAAGCCTCCGGAGGGCAAAAAAACAGCACAATGGGCAAAACGGAAGTCTATTCTTTCTGAACTTCTGGTTTTCCCCATTGGGTAGTTTTTTTGCACTCCAAGGCTTCAGGGGAGCATCTCTGAAGCCTCCGGAGGGCAAAATGGCCTTTCCCAAGGCTGAAAATCAGATGGCTATGGGTGCGCCTGCACGCTGGAGCTGACATAAGGCAATGGCTTGTGTGCCCCCTGATATGGTTCTGCATGCCCCCTGTGGCACTCGTGCCATAGGTTCACCCTCATGGGTGTAGGGTCTGCTGTTTGAGCAGAGAGTTGGACTGAAGGATTTCCAAGGTCTCTTCTATCTCTGTAATTCTGTTACCGAGGAAGGGCAACAGTGTAGAATAAATGATGAAGGCAACAACCCCATTTTGTTTGTGTTTGAATGCAAACAAGCAACCTGTGGCTGCCATTTTGTGACTAAGGAAATAGTCTCTGTTAAAACCATTACATACGAAGACCCCCAAAAGTTGGCTGCCCCCAAATGAAGCCAGAATTTTCTTGAATTTTGAGTTGACTTTCAACAGCCAGTTTTTCTTCCATTCTCCTCTCAGGTACTTTGTCTTTTGAGTTACAGATACAATTAAGGCCGGGGGTGGGGTGGGAAGACAAGCAATATGCTTCTGATTACACATAGGAGAAAATATTAGTCACACAGGCAATTAACCACACAGAAAAGTTGGTTAATTTTTCATTGACACTAAAGGGGCTGACTTGGCACATAAAGTATAACTGACAAAATTGGCTGTCTTTGGAAAGTTTAGGAAACATTCATTCATCAATTAGGACTGGATGCACTTTTATAAATTTGCCTGAAGAAAGGGACTTCCCCCACCACCCGGCTGCAGATCTATCTCTGTCGGTATGGCATGCTTTCATGCTCCCCCCCCCCCTTCTGTGCAAGGCTTCAATGTTTAGGTTTTTATCCCCATAACGGGAGATTATTGAATCCGTCCGCAGTTCTTTCCAGTCCTTATACCAGACTTGATGGTCGTTCGTTTACAGAAGGAATGAGTTAGTGTGTGGTTTTATTTTGCTTTTTTCTGTTTTGTAGCCTTCCAATTCATGCTATTGTGGATTCGATGCATGTTGCCACTGTTGTTTTCCATTTATACAGCTGCCCAATTTGCAAAAAACAACTCAGAGAAACTTACAGTTGGAGCAAGAAATGAACAATGCAATGCAACAAAAGCTGAAAGTCAAGACTTTCAGGAGGTAGAAAGAAGAGGATGGATGGCAAGATAACAGAAATAACAATAAATAACACAAGCAATTGGAGCCAATCCAAACGTCTCTTGGGTGCTATGACCTAGTGGTTAAGATGCTGAAAGATTGGCAGTTCAAGACCCCAAGCATCTCATGAACTGTATGAGCTCCTGTCCCAGTGGAAACGGAGCACGTAGGCTCACTCTGTTGCCACCGGGTGTACATGCAGCATGCACGCGCACGGAAGCAAAGAAACTGGCAATTTTTGTGGCCAGAAGGATGGCCGCACCTGAGATTTTAGCACCTGAGATTTTAGGAATCTCACTGCAGCGCCTAGAGCGGTAGTTAGCAAAAGCGACCTGCCCGAGCTCCAGCCACATGCCTGTTCTCTCACGCCATAGGAGAGAGATGCCTGCAGTGCAGGAGAGCACAGAGCAGGCCGCGTGGCCGGAGCTCAGGGCCACCCAGCCTGCATGCTCTTGGCACTCCTGCAAGAGGTCACCGGAGCAAGGTAGGGGCCGGGTAGGCCGCTCACAGCGCAGCGTGGTGTGTGGTGGTATACTGAGTGATGGGAGGGGGAAGTTGGCATGAGAGGTGTGTGGGCAGGGGTGGGCTTCTAGCCGGAATGTTAAATTGGGCTCAACGCCGCGGCTCGTGAGTGCTTGCGGGGCCAGTGCGATTTTGCATCTACATCTGTGCATGGGTAGGGGGATGGATGCAGGGGTGCGCTCCTGGCCTGTTCCAGCAGGGCCGGGAATGGTAGTCCGCCCCTGTCCTGCTCTCATCTCAGTTCCTTGGAACCTAGCAGTCTGAAAGCATGCAAATGCAAGCAGATAAATAGGTACCACTTTGGTGGGAAAGTAAACAGCATTCTGTGCATCTTGGTATATAACCATGGTGGCCACTTGACCACAGATGCACCTTCAGACAATGTTTAACTCCCTTACCTAGGAAACAGAGATGAGCACTGCCCCCTAGAACTAGACATGACTGGACAGGATCAAAGGAATCAGAGTCTCATGGCTACTTATTTGTGTGACAGTTAAGCCAATGTCTGTTTTTTAAAATCCTGAGTCCCCCCAATCTCCAGACTCCTGAGAGGAGAAACTGATAGCATCACTTGGTAAGCCCAGTGTATCATTGGGTATCACTAATCCAGATGGATATTGACAGACTGGAACACGGGGCCCTATCCAGAGATGGGTTCCACCCAGTCCACACCGGTTCTATAGAACCAGTAGTAAACCGGTGGTGACATCACAGAGCCAGTTCTGTTGGTGCCGGTCTGTGGACGCGACCATCTTTTGGGGGGGAATTTATTGGGGGGGGGAATTGGGGGGGATTTGCTTCTGTTTATGCGCAGAAGCTGAGTTTTCAGCACTGCACATGTGCCATTTTAATTTTTTTTTGCTATTTTTTTGCTTGTGTTTCAGCACTGTGAATGTGCATTCATGTGCAGCAAGGCCATGTGGTGTGCAATGTGTGTAAAACCATGCTGTATGGGATGAAACAAACTAGCAGTGAAATAAGTTAGAACCCACCCCTGGCCCTTTGCAGAGAAAAGTAAAGTCTTACAGTTAGGCAAGAAAAAACAAAGTAAGCATATAGACTGGGAGACAGGTTTAATAGCAGTAACTACGAGAGGGATCTTGGAGTCCTAGTGGACAACCAGTTAAATATGAGCTGACAGTGTACGACTGCAGCCAGAAAAGCCAATGCAATCCTAAATTGCATTAACAGAAGCCAGAAGGATACAATCAAGATCAAGGGAGGTATTAATTCCACTCTACAAAGCCTTAGTAAGACCACACCTAGAATACTGCATCCAGTTTTGGTCACCACATATAAAAAAAAAAGATGTTGAGACTCTAGAAAGAGTGCAGAGAAGAGCAACCAAGATGATTAAGGGACTGAAGGCTCAAATATGTGAAGAATGGTTGCAGGAACTGGCCATGGCTAGTCTAGTGAAGAGAAGGACGAGGGGAGACATGATAGCAGTCTTCCAATATTTGAGGGGCTGCCACAGAGAGGAGGGGGTCAATCTATTCTCCAAAGCACCTGAAATCCAGACAAGAAGGAATAATGGATGGAAACTGAACAAGGAGAGATTCAACCTATAACTCAGGAGATTGACAATAATGAACAAACGGAACAGCTTGCTTTCAGAGGTGGTGGGGGCTTCATCACTGGAGGCTTTCAAGAAGAGACTGGACTGCCATCTGTCAGAAATGGTATAGGGTCTCCTGCTTGGGTAGGGGGCTGGACTAGATGACCAATAAAGTCCCTTCCAACTCTGTTAATCTGTAATCTGATCCCATAGTGATGGAATAATGATAGAATACCTTATCTGGCAGTTCCATGTTTTTCAACCTTGTCAAGCTGAAGATCTGTGAACTTCAACTCTCAGAATTCCTCAACATGCTGGCTTGGGAAATTCTAGAAGTGCCCACATCTTCAAAAAACCCACTGCTATATATGTTAAATAATTGCAGAGAGATGGATTCCTGCTATGCCACATTCCTACTTGCCCTTTTGCTTCGTGTAGATAGTTTCTTAATAATTGGATTTGTATTTTGTATTGCTGTTGTGAGCCGCTCCGAGTCTCCAGAGAGGGGCGGCATACAAATCTAATAAATAATAAATAATAATAATAATTTCCTCAGTGTTTCTTCCCAAATCATTATGTTTGAAGCATCCTTTTTTTCATGTATCTTTGAGCAGACCTTCCTTTAATACCACGTAGCGAAATGCACTGAGAAATTCAGAAGAAATATGCATTTCAAAGGGTAATTGATTGATCCGAAAGTGACACTGGATAAAGTTGCATTGAGATGAGAAATCCTCTCCTCCCCCCCAAATCCCTTAACTGACATTGCTGGAGGAACACTTTCTCTTTCATTTTTCTTTCAGCACATAGATGGAAGTCCATCTTTCTGAGCTGAATGCAGACAGAAGCCAGGTCCTTTTGCAATCAGCAGGCTCGTAAAAGCGACTTTACTGTTGCCTTTAGATTAGCAATGAAGTCAGCGCTGGCCTGGCTACCAACAGCTGTTAATACCTCTCCCTGGCTGTTGACAGGCATTAATAAAAAACCTAATCTGAGGAAATTATGAAAAACCTCCTCATTATGCAATCTGGTTTGTGTTTTGGCATGTGCCAGGACTTGGCTGCTTTTCAAGGGAAACCACCAATTTTCACTTCTATTTATTTTACTTCTTGGCTCCGGTTCAATAAGCTACACGGAGAGTCTGGATGAAATGGGTTTCACCTTCTCTCGTTTCAGGAAGGTCAGACTCCGAGTTTGCAGAATTTATTATTTATTATTATTATTATTATTATTATTATTATTATTATTATTATTATTATTTATTAGATTTGTATGCCGCCCCTCTCCGCAGACTCGGGTCTCAGAAAGTACAGAAGAGAACAACCAGGATGATCAGGGACTGGAAACTCAAACATACAAAGAGCAGTTGCAGGAACTGGGCCTGGCCAGTCTAGCGAAGAGAAGGACCAAGGGAGACTTCCAATATTTGAAGAGCTGCCACAGAGGGGGGGGGGGGGGGGGCAGGCTGTTTTTCAAGCACCAGAAGGCCAGACAAGGAATAACAGATGGAAGCTGACCAAGGAGAGGTTCAACCTGGAAATAAGGAGGAACTTTCTGACAATGAGAGTGATCCACCAGTGGAACAGCTTGCCTGCAGAGGTTGTGAGAGCTCCAACACTTGAGACTTTCAAGAGAAGAATTTAATTTAATTTAATTTAATTTAATTTAATTTAATTTAATTTAATTTAATTTAATTTAATTTAATTTAATTTAATTTAATTTAATTTAATTTAATTTAATTTAATTTAATTTAATTTAATTTAATTTAATTTAATTTAATTTAATTTAATTTAATTTAATTTAATTTAATTTAATTTAATTTAATTTAATTTAATTTAATTTAATTTAATTTAATTTAATTTAATTTAATTTAATTTAATCTAATCTAATCTAATCTAATCTAATCTAATCTAATCTAATCTAATCTAATCTAATCTAATCTAATCTAATCTAATCTAATCTAATCTAATCTAATCTAATCTAATCTAATCTAATCTAATCTAATCTAATCTAATCTAATCTAATCTAATCTAATCTAATCTAATCTAATCTAATCTAATCTAATCTAATCTAATCTAATCTAATCTAATCTAATCTAATCTAATCTAATCTAATCTAATCTAATCTAATCTAATCTAATCTAATCTTTTGTTTATTTGTTTGTTTGTTTGTTTGTTTGTTTGAAAAAGTATAGGATTGTAGTTTGTATAAGCATAATATAAGTAGTAAATAATGATAAAAGAAGACAATTGGACAGTAGGACAGGGATGGTAGGCACAATGGTGCCCTTATGCACTATAAGATTGATTGGCTCTCGAAATGGTGTGGGGACTCCTGCTTGAGCAGGGGGTGGACTAGATGATCTACAAGGTCCTTTCCAATTCTAATAATCGAATCTAATCTGAATCAGAGTCAAGACGTGGGTCACCCAGCTGTGAACCTTCTCCAGATTTATTATTAATTTTATTATTAATTTGACTTATAGGTTCCCCTCACCCGCGGGACTCAGGGCAGCTCACAACAATGAAACAGTAGAGTAAAAAAGTCAAATTCAAATGTTAAAACAGTCAAAACCTCATTAATATAGCCCCACTATTAACAATAAAACCCCCTAATGATTAGTAATAATAAAAACCCCACATAACAGTCAAAAGAAGGTATTGGTTGGGAGTAAGATGCTAATTCTCATGGCCCCCAGGCCTGTCAGCAGAGCCAGATCTTCAAGGCTTTTTGGAAGGGCAGTAGAATAGGGTCAGTATGGACTTCGGTGGGTAGTTGGTTCCAAAAAGCTGGGGCCGCCACAGAGAAGACTCTCCCCAGTGGGCTGGCCAACCGACATAGCTTACTTGACAGGACCCGAAGAAGGCCAATTCTGTGGGATCTTATTGGTCAGATAAATAGGCTTCCACTTCTAATCCTGGAGCTGGCGGGGGTTTCACTGAAAACTCCAAAAATTGGTGCAGACATCTGGTGGGGCAGCCAGATTGAGGGGGAAAAAACACTAAATTAAACTACATCATGCTTCTGAGCATTTATTTATTTATTAAATGTGTATGTCGCATGTTCTGAATCCAACATTTGTCTTCCAGCAATAGGACAACATTTTCTGTCTCACGTAAAGCTGCTCGCGTTTTACACCTTGATCAAAAAGATTGGGATAATCCTTTTTACTGCTCTTTTTATTATAGTAGAATGTGGAATTCTTTCTAATCTATTGCAAATACCTTCAGATTACTTAATTGCTTCCTTGAAATAGCAATAAATTAATCAAATCCCAGTTAAGACTGAGTGCAACCTCAGATGTTTACCTTAATGTTCCATTTTAATAATGTGTCTATTTTTTTAAAATAGCAGTTTCTTCCTATTGGTATTGGTGAGGGCCCAATAACCATTAATCAGTTTTGTGTAGTGCTTAAAGCCTTCAGGAAAACACCACAGACCCTCAGTTTTAGTCCTCCCTTAGGCCCAAAGCCTGTTGGGTAACTTTGGGGCCTAGGAAGGAGCCAATGGCAAACCTCTTCTGACAGAAAGAAAACAGCAGGACTAGACCAGGTCCTTGCCTCACGTCAAGACAGAGTGGTTTGAAAGGTCTGACCAAGCAAACCAGCAAATAAACAGCTGTTTAATCTTCCTGAGGTAATTTTAACATCCATCTTTGTGTGTGAAAATGGACCCCTCAGCAAAGATAGGTGCACTTCAAACTGTTCCCAATCCCTAATTAAATTAATATGATTTTGAAATCTTTAAAAAAATCAGAGGAAATGTTCCCAGGAATGTTAGACGGTGAACCTCAGCTGTTCTTCTGGTTTCTGATGTGCTCATGCATGCCAGCCTGCTGGTCTTCACATGTGCCAAAGAGCGGGAAACCTGAAGATCAGCTGGCTGAGGCACATGTGCGCCAGATGGCATGCACCAGAAGTGGGTTCCCCCTGTTTCAGACCAGTTCGCCCAAACTGGTAACGACCCACTGGTGATATCATGATGACATCAAGAAACCAGTTCAGTTGGTGCTGGTCGATGGGCGCTGCCATCTTTTTTTCAATTTTTTAAAAATGTATATTTTATTTTATTTTTTATTTTATTTTGAAGTTTCATTTGATTTCATTTTATTGTTTATTATTGTTTATTATTTTTATTTATTTTATTTTATTTTGAATTTTTATTTCATTTCATTTTTTATTTTTTTATTATTTTTTATTATTTTATTTTTATTTTTTATTTTATTTTTTCTTCTGAGCATGTGCAGAAACTGAGTTTCTGCCATTGTGCCTACGGTCACCATCTTGTTTTGCGCACACCCACAAGGCATGGCCACAGGATGCAGGAGGAAGCGAACCAGCAGTGAGGTAAGTTAGAGCCCATCCCTGGCATGCATGTGCTAGCCACCTGGTCTTCAAGGTTTTCATTGTTCTGGTGTGCATGCGTGCATGTGCCACACCCATTCTGGTTTGGGCACTCGGTGCTGAAAAAGTTCTCCTCCTTGGGCAGGAGGTTGTACTAGAATTCAGGGATAGGCCAAGTTGGCTCTTCTATGACATGTGGACTTCAACTCCCAGAATTCCTGAGCTAGCATGGTGGGCTCAGGAATTCTGGGAGTTGAAGTCCACGAGTCATAGTAGAGCCAACTTGGCCCACCCCTGGACTAGATGACCTACAAGGTCCCTTCTGTTAATCTGTTAAATTCTCATAGGTACAGTAGATTTTCTTGTACTTCTTCCTTTGCACAAGGGCCAAGCAAGGTGGGCGTGCAAATATCCTGCATTTCACGGTACAGCCACTTCTGTGCTTATCTGTAGACTCCCTGAGTTCCCTAGCTTCCCCTCAGCCTCAGAAGCAGACATTAGGGGGGGAAATAGTTCTCGGATGGGGCTTTAAGACAAGCATCAGGTTCCTGGCTAATGACAGTTTTATCTTTGAGAAAATGTTGCAAAACGACTCTTTCCTCTTGAGGAATCATCTCTCTCCTCAGGTTTAGTGGGAAAAGGTCATTTATACCCAACTCTAGATCCAATCTGCAGATGGGTTAAACATAGGGACTCACACAGAGAAAATGTAATATTCTGGAGTCAGCCTCCAAGGCCGACACAGGAAGGAATCTCAGTATGGGTTAAAATTCCAGTTAATTAATCACCCTGGAAGAAGGAACACCGACCCAGGGAGATGCAGGCCATGGTACAGTTTTCTACAAGATCCCTTGTATTAGATGAGTGTCCCACAAGGACAATTCTCTTGTTTTCCTGATATGAATGACAGCTTTTTTGACATGGGGGAATTCTGAAGCATTTTGTCCTTTAGGTAAGCTTTGCTGTACGAAGATGCTCAATGCTCCTTCGCTTACATATCGTTCAAAAGACACAGCAAATTCTCTGTTATTATACTGCAGTTGTCAGGCCATAGCCATTGTTTTGAGTTAGAGATTTTGGCCTGCCGCAAGTAGGAAAAAAAAGAAAAAAAGTCAAAATAGCTGTTAAGACCTGGCTTTTCCCGCAGGCCTGGAATTAAGATTGACTGCAAGTATGTATGGTTTTTTATGATAATAAATATATTGGTTTTTATTGCATTGCTGATTTTATTATTATATTTTTACTTCTTTTTATCGCTGTTGTATTGTGCTCTGAGTCTGTTTTGGAGTGAGCGCGGGGGTGGGCTATTGCCAGGATGGAGGGTTGGATGGACACAGTGGGGTAGCAAAAATGGAGCTCCACCCCAGAGCACCCAATTTGCACTGAAAGATATGAAAGAAAGAAAATGCAGGGCGCCCTGCATAAGCCGCACCCACAGTGTGGTAGTAAAAATTTTGGCAGCCCTTCACAGAGTGAGCGGCATATAAACAACAAACAAACAAATAAACGGGAATTGGGAGAGGTGGTTGCATGAGGGGGAAAGATACTAGCCACCACAAATTCTTTCCAGAAGGTTCAAGATCATCCTTTGTTCAGCACCAGTTGGAAGTACAGGGGAGGACCGTGGACGTTGAGAGAACCGGAGTGGTCCCCGTGATGAACTTGTGGGTGTGGAAATGAAGGATGAACCTTAACCTGGATGCAGAACTGTAGGAAAAGTTAGTATCGGTTTGAACACAGTTCGTATCTCACATGGCTCTGTTAATAAATTGGAACTTGGAAGAAGGCCAAAGTTTGGACTGTGATTTATTTCTTGGATGTTCATTGGGATGTTGACAGCTGTGTTCCTCCACCATGGCAACTTTAAATGTGCGGACTTCAATTCTCAGGATTCCCTGTAGAATGCCAACCAGTGCCAGAAATCCTGGCCGAATAGAGCCATAAGGTTCAACTGCTGTGACACTCTCTACATGGGGCTATCTCTGAAGAGTGTTTGGAAACTTCAAATCGTGCAGAGTGCAGCCGCGCGAGCCATCATGGGTCTCCCCAGATATATCCATGTTTCTCCAACACTCTGCGGCCTGCATTGACTGCCGATTTGTTTCTGGACACAATTCAAAGTGTTGGTGATGACCTATAAAGTTCTACATGGCATCGGACTAGATTACTTACGGGGCCGCCTTCTGCCGCACGAATCCCAGCAGCCGATTAGGTCCCACAGAGTTGGCCTTCTCCAGGTCCCTTCAATCAGACAATGTCGTCTGGTGGGACCTAGGGGAAGAGCCTTCTCTGTGGCAGTCCCGGCCATCTAGAATCAGCTCCCCCCAGAGATTTGCATTGCCCCCACCCTCCTCACCTTTCGCAAGACCTTTAAGACCCATCTATGTCACCAGGCATGGGGCAGTTCAATCATGCCCCCCCTCCGACCATTAAATATTATGTGAGGATGTGATTGAGTTAATTGATTGCTTTTTAATGTAATGGGATTTTAGCTTATAATTTTTAACTATTAGATTTGTACACATATTGTTTTTGTATTGTATTCTGTGAGCCACCCCGAGTCTTCGGAGAATGGCAGCATCCAAGTCTAAATAATAATAATAATAATAATAATAATAATAATAATAATAATAATAATAATAAAACTTTACCTTCTCCTATGTGGCTGTTAGGGATGGGAATGAGTACAATTCTCATTGCAAAATGAGAGACTCAAACAATTGAAAGTTTCCTGATTTTAACCAAATCTGGAGATCTCCTCTTTTCTTCATTGATTGTTGTCAGGGGTGGGCTTCCAAACGTTTAGCAAGGGCTTCACTGCCCAGTTGTTGGGGTGGGCATCGCCTAGTTAGCCTCCTGCACCATGGTGGTGGGGGAGTTTTTGCCTTCCTTGGGCTATGGAGGGTTTCCTCAAGCCTCTGGGAGCACGACAACGGCCTCCCCAGGCTCCAGAGGCCCAGAGAGGCCAGAAATGGCCCGTTTCTGGCTTTCCCGAATTTCCAGTAGGCCTGTTTTGTTAAGTCCTCGACTTACAACCCCACCAGAAATGCAAAGTCCTTGACTTACAACCGACCAAGAAGGCTGATGCTGAAGCCTGATTGGCTAAGCACAAGTGGCCTTTTGATTGGGAAGTTAAAGCATTGTGATTGGTTGGTTGTCTGACAACCACTTTATAAAAGGAGCTTTCAGAAGTCTGTTCGCTCTTCTATTTAAGCCGCGCTGGAGGGGTGTTAAAAATGCCAGAATAAAAGTTTAAAAAGTCAGAGCCTCAGCTAAGTTCTCTCAGTGCAAAGACTCACCTACTCTCCCCAAACCGCCACATGCCCCTGCACTTGCCTGCATTCAAACTGGTTGTTACGTTCTCAGACTCAGGCACACAGGCTTCAGTCAGGTCCTCCATTTTGGAGGGAAAATATTGACTGTTGATTGGCTAGACTGTCTAGCAGCTCCCTATAAAAGGGCTGGCTCTCAGACAGAGCCTTTGCTGGCTTGTAAATAATGGCCAAATAAAGAGCTCTTGTTTTGAAGCCACTTCTGTCTGTGTTTTCCTTTTTTTAAAAAATACATTTTTAATTGAGATTAAAAAAAAAAACAATACAGAAACAAAAACACAAATATACAAAAAGGAAAAAAATTAAAAAGGGGGGGGGAAGACAAACCGTACAAAAGCACAACTGTACAGTACAGACATATCGGAGGATAATCACGTAACACATTGTCGTCTTCTTATTTTACATTTCTGATAATTTGAAATGAAGAGAAGGCTATCTATGCTTAACTATCTAATTACTAAATTATCAATTAATTGAATTGAATTTGTTATTAACAGTTACTAATTATTTCTCAGTTTGTTTGTTTATTTCTTTTATTTTCTAACCACTTATAAAAATTATCCCATATGGTAAAAAAGTCTCTTTCTTGTCTATTTTGTAATTCATATGTGACCCTAGTCATTTCGGCACACTCAGTCAATTTATTAATTATCATATTTTCTGATGGGAGATTTTCGTCTTTCCAATTTTTTGCAAATGCTAATCTTGCAGCAGTTAATATGTGGATGATATGGTAGTAATTTGATTTGGTATAATGTCTGCCTCTTCCATTCACCCTTTCTAACACATGGGGCGAGCCATGAGTGGGATTTGGGGGTTCTCCAAACTGCACAGGTTCTCCCGAACCTCCAGATTATAGTTCACCCTGATTGTTGTGATCTTAACTTGGTGCTTTGAACACATGCATGATGCCCAACCATATTCCTTTCATGACTTCAGAGGTTGTCAAAGTCAATCTCAGCAGCACATTTAAGAAACACCCACACTCACACACTGAGACAATCTCGCACACACACTAAAATACTAGTCTCTGGATGAAAGGAAACCCCATGCTAACAAACCAAGAAAAAAGATTCATCATCATCAACAACGATACACCCTCCTCCCCAGAAACAAGCACTTGATGTAATAAAGTCAATTTAAAATTTGTTCCACCAATCTTTTGCATCTGTAATTTTCCCATTAAACGTAAATGCCCATGAGGCATGCCATTTGCATTACATTGCATTTGCAGTCTTTAAAACAAACTATAAATCCCCCTCCTTGTTTCATGTGATTGATGTTGTTGTATAAATACCACCATAAACCTCAAAAGGGGCTAAGAGTGATAGTAAATTAAAGTTGTATTTTTTTTTTAAAAAAAATCTGCTAGTACCACCACACTTAAGCCCTTGCTCTTATGCAATTTTGGAAAAGATCGATGATAGAACATCATAAAGTTGGAAGAGACCTTGGAGGTCTTCTAGTCCAACCTCCTGCAATGTCTGAATATTAGAAAGCAGCATAATCTCAAAAAGTATTATCACCTTATCACCTCACTGCTAGACTATTGCAATGAGCTTTACATGGGGCTACCCCTGAAGAGTGTTTAGAGAATGCAGTTAGTCCAGAATGCAGCCGCACGAGCTGTTGTGGGTGCCTGGAGATACACCCACACTACCCCACTTCTTTGCAAGCTGAACTGGCTTCCTATTGGTCTCTGGTCACAATTCAAGGTGTTGGTTATTACCTTTAAATCCCTACATGGCTCATGACCAGAGTATCTTTGTGACCGCCTTCTACCACATACCTCCCAGTGACCGGTAAGAGCCCACAAGGTTAGCTAAACAATGTCGGCTGGTGGTCCACAGGGGAGAGCCTTCTCTGTGGCTGCCCCGACTGTCTCACCTACCTCCTGAGATCCGCAATACCCCCACCTTATTGGCCTTCAGGAAAGCCATAAAGACCTGGCTCTTCCAACAGGCCTTGGACCATTGACCTCGGAGGATGATTAGCGAAGTCAGCCCAAGAATGTATGGATGATTGTTTTAAATTGAAACGTTTTTTTATATTGATCTATACCTGTTTTTGTTGGTGAGCTGCCCCGAATTCCTAGGAAGTGGGGCAGCATAGAAATTTAATTAAGTAAATAAATTAAATAAATATTTACTTTGGGCACAACATTCCTCTTTTTGATTTACCTCCAGAAGTGTTGGCTGCTCCATCACTGGAGGGTTTCAAGAAGAGATCGGAGGCCCATTTGTCTGGAATGGTATAAGGTCCCCTGCTCCAGTTGAACTGGAAGACATCCAAAGTCCCTTCCAACTCTGGTATTCTGTATACTACATCTTCATTATCAACACAATTTATCTCCAAAGTCCTTACTGTAGTTTGGAAATAGATTTAAAAGATTGTACAACTCTGGAGTAGAAAAGGCTGGAACTGACTGGGTTCACAGTGCTTATTATTCTATGTTATTTTTTAACCCTAACTTCTTGAATATACAACAATTGGCTAGAAACATAATGCAAAATTTCTGCTTTGCAACCATCAAATGTTAATGCATGATTCCAACTATTGGAAAAGGTTTCTTCTTCTAAGGTTTATGAATGTCAGTGGCCTTCTTCATTCAATTTTTGTGTCTTAAAAATCACCTCTGATTTTGTTTTGCTTTTCTCCTCCTTGGACTGAGCAGGTTTTTGTGACAAGACCACCAAGTCTATTTAACTAAACATTGGTTTCTGTTTCAAACTCTTGCACACCTTCCATCTAATCCAATATAGCTCCTAGGGTGAAAGGAAACGAGCAAATAATGATATTTAATGCTCTGACATTTGGTTCTTTCTGAGTAATGAATGAGATACATTTGCTCCAGTAACTTCCATGTGCCACTACACCATATCTTCCTATCTGTGGCTGAGACCCAAAATGGTTCTTGTGGTGACAACCATGTAAAAAGTGTTAGAAATAGAATAACAGAGTTGGAAAGAACCTTGGAGGTCTTCTAGTCTTCTTGCCCTGAATAAGTGTGCACCATTTATCTATTTTATTATCTATTTTTAATAAATAAATAAATAAAAATAAATAAACCATTTATCTATTTGGCCCAAAGATGCTTTTTCAAGAGGCAACTGGACTTTCTGTTTTTTCTTTGAAGTCATTTCACTTCTCAGCTTCTTGGATGACAAGTGAAATGTCTTCAAAGAAAAACAAAACAAAACAGAAAGGCTACCAAAATTTCCACTACCACACTGTGGGCATGGCTTATGCATTTTCTTTCAACATCTTTCAGTGCAAATTGGTAGCCCACCCCTGGATGGATGGATGAATGGATGGATGGATGGATGGATGGATGGGTAGGTAGGTAGGTAGGTAGGTAGGTAGGCAGGCAGGCAGGCAGGCAGGCAGGCAGATGCATAGGTGGAAGGAAGGAAGAGAGAAAGAAAGGAAGGAAGGAAAGAAAGAAAGAAGGAAAGAAAAAAGAAAGGAAAGAAAGAAAGAAAGAAAGAAAGAAAAAGATAGATAGATAGATAGATAGATAGATAGATAGATAGATAGATAGATAGATAGACACTTTATTTAAAACAAATTTGTATATCACTGATTGCATGACTTGCAGGTACTTACTAAATAAATAAATGAACACACATACATACACACATACAAACACACACACACACACACATACACACAATCTTTTCAATGCAAAGTGGCATATTTAGTTGGTGTACCTGCCCTTTCGATATTTCGATATTTCTGTGTTCTGGCCAGCACACAGAATGGGCTTCTCCCCAACACCCTTATGGTTGACAGTTCAGGACCTGTTACTGACTCATGTCCTAATGAGTGACCCACTTTTTATGAAATGTCTTTTTTAAAAAAAATAGGGGGAGGGGAGAAAACTCACAGGAGACCATAATAATAGGTTATAGAATTATGTATCCTCCAGAATTAGCGTACGGTATAAAACAGGAGTAGGTCACGGAAGCTGGCTTAGGAGGCCACTTGTGCCACTGCTGACCCACTTTTAAGGAATTGTTTGGCATTATTATTATTTTAACCAGAGAAAAAATGATACGCTGAATGTTGGTGACATTACACTAGCATAGATACATTTGGCCCACATGAAGATGCACCACATAGGCACAATTGACTCTGATATATGTTATTTCGTAAAGCAAAAACAATGCATAGATAACTATATTTCAAATCCTAGACTTCTCGAGAGTGGGGAAACAATCAAACTTTATTGGAGTTTTCAGCACACTGGGAAATAAAGCCACCGAAACTCATTAGCATTGCCTATTAAAACACAGAGTCTGGGGTACATCTTAAAAAAGTATGGCTTGTGTTTTTTTTTTGAGTTGCTCTAAAAACTGGCAATACAAGGGGGACTTCATCTATTTTAAAATACCCTTCTCTTTTGGATGGTCGACATCCCATCAGCCTACAAAAAACCCTTTTTTCCTTATTTCACAATATTATTACCCATTCCAAGACAAATTCCTTGTGTGTCCAGTCGCATTTGGCCAATAAAAATTCTATTCTATTCTATTCTATTCTACACTCTACTCTCCACTCTAATCTTTTGGGAAAAGAACTAGGATGGCAGTGATTAGAGTGCAGCACTGCAGGCTACTTCATCTAACTGCTAGCTGTGGTTCAGCAGTTCAAATCTCACCACTGGCTCAAGGTTGACTCAGCCTTCTCCCCTTCCGAGGTGGGTCAAAGGAAGACCCAGATTGTTGGGGGCAAGAGGCTGATTCTGTAAACTGCTTAGAGAGGGCTGTAAAATCGGTATATAAGTCTAAATGCTATTGCTATTGCTATTGCTACTCTACTCTACTCTACTCAACTCTATCCTAGTCTAATTTCATCCCCATCTTTCACTTCCTGCCAAACTTTGCTTTCTTTACCTGAATCCAATCTGAGCAGTCAAACCAACATTTCTTAACTGGATCACAGGTAGTCTTAAACTTACAGCAGTTTGCATATTGACCATTTGAAGTTACAATGGTGCTAAAAAAGAGTGACTTATGACTGTTTTTCACAGTTATGACCATTGCAGCATCCCCATGGTTGCATGATTTTCAACGGAGCAACTGGGTTACTTAATTTAGCAGCTGCAGAGATTCACTTCACAAACATTGGTAAGAAAAGTCATAATATGGGACAAAACATGCTTAACCGATTTCTCATTTAGCAACAGAAATGTTGGGCTTCATTGTGGTTGTAAGTTGAGGACTACTTGTATATTGTCAGTAGGCATTACCAAAAGATACCAAACTAATTCTAGTGCACAGATTCAACCTGACAGTCCTGTTAAAGTAATCAAGAAGAAATAAGACAAGCACCACCCCTTAGAGCCGGGAACGACTACTACATATATGTGAGGTATTTATAGTATCGGTATTTGAGCTGCTTTATGAAATTATGAGTACCAAAATCTGTCTGGCTGTTTTTCAGATGTTTTCTCCCCCTGCGGGTTCAATTCTCCTCCATCCTCAATTTCTCCAGCTTCGTGTCTTTTGTATTTCTCTTGGGGGTGCTTTTGAGCTCACTTTATGACACAGCAAAAGTATTACTGCTGCTGTTGTAATTTCTGAACACATCTTCCCACTATTTTGAAGCTCCCTGGTTCCCAATCTGAAGATAGAACCAGAGGAGGAATTCTCTCATAATGTTTTCCCCTTGAGAATTAATAAAAAAACCTGGGAAGAAAGGAAGGGTGCAGGTGTTCAAATAAAACACTGCCTACTACACAATTAAACCCATGAAAAAATACTAGTGCTGTCATTTGTCGAGAGTCAAAAATTGATATCTTATATCCTCTATAAATACAAATTTCTCTCAATCTCAAATGAAGGAGAAAAAGCAAGGAGTCAATTTTTTTCTCCTTGCTTCTTGGGTAAATTGCTTTTCCTCTTGCAACCCTGTTGTTGTTGTTGATGATATAGTAATAATAATAATAGCTATGGAGGGGGGCGGCATACAAATCTAATAAAATAAATAAATAAATAAATAAATAAATAAATAAACAAAGTATAAAATAAAGTAAAGGTAGTATCAAGAGTAATACAGTAATAACAATCCCAAAACAGCTAGAGCATATGAATGCCATTGACATTGACAACATCAGTCAATTGCAAAAGGCAGCTTGAATCAGAATAAATCAGAATTGACTTAAGTCCTTTAAGACCCATATTTTGGGTCTGGTATGGTATGCTTGTGTTGTATGGTTTTTTTAATGATGGATTTTTAGATGTTTTTTAAATATTAGATTCGTTACATTGTTATATTGTTATTATTCTTGTTGTAAGCCGCCCTGAGTGTGCGGAGTGGGGCGGCATACAAATCTAATAAATTATTATTATTATTATTATTATTATTATTATTATTATTATTATTATCTTTAAGACCAACAAACATCTACATCTACCTATCCCAGGTCCTTGAGAAGGACTCGATAGGTAGACAAAAATGCCAAATTCAGTCTGAACATCTGTGATGAACCAGCTTGAAAACCATTGGCATTGACAAAATCGTAATCAGTCAGTTGCAAAAGATAGATTTATTTTAAACAGCTTGTTATCCTGCGACAATCTCTTTCAAGAGAAAACTGGCTGAAGGTCACTCCTCTCACGTTCTTGGTTTAGGCAGGACTTGAACTCACAATCTTCTGGTTCCCAGCCTAGGGCCTTAACCATTACACCCAGCTGGCTCTCATTGAATGTCATCTCATGGCAAACTGCAAGTAAAGCATGGAGAATATAGATAGCCTTCAATTTATGGCCCTTTGTTTAATATAGAATAACAGAGTTTGAAGTGACCTTGTGGGTAGGTCATATAGTCCAACCCCTCAACCCCACCCCCACCCCTGCACAACCAGGAGACTACCCCATTTCTGACAAATGGCAGTTCAACTCTTCTTCATAACTTCCAGTGATGAAGCTCCCACAACTTCTGAAGGCAACTTCTGTTCTACTGGTTGGTTGTTCTCACTGTCAGAAAATCCCTCCTTGAATCTTTCCTTTATCGGTTTCCATCCATTATTCCTCATCTGGCCTTCAGGTGCTTTGGCACAGAGCCGGGGTGGTGCAGTGGTTAGTGCAGCACTCCAGGTTACTTCAGCTAACTGCTGGTTGTAGTTCAGCAGTTCAAATCTCACCACCAGCTCAAGGGTGACTCAGCCTTCCATCTTTCCGAGGTGGGTCAAATGAGGATCCAGATTGTGAGGGGCAAGAGGCTGATTCTGTAAACTGCTTAGAGAGGGCTGCAAAGGACTATGAAGCAGTATATTGCTATTTGGAAAATAGCTTGATCCCCTCCTCTCTGTGGCAGCGCTTATCACGTCTCCTGGTCCTTCTCTTCACTAGAGTAGCCATACTGAAATCTTGCAACCATTGACTGTTCAAATTTAAAAATGAAATGACTGTTTGACATTACAAAGGTTCTGAAAAAAATGACTCATGGCCCATCCTTTCCCTTAGACCAGTGGTTCTCAACCTGAGGGTCGGGACCCCTTTGGAGGTCGAACGACCATTTCACAGGGGTCGCCTAAGACCATAGGAAAAGACAAATTTCCCATAGTATTAGTAACTAAAGCTTCTGTTCTGGCACCTTGGAACATATTTTTACAATCTGACCAATCAGATGTTTACAGTGGGAGTGTCCCTCTGAACTTCTTGCCAATCAGCTTAAAACTCTGTTGGGAAAATTGGCACTAGATTTATGGTTGGGGGTCACCACAACAGGAGGAACTGTATTAAGGGGTCGCGGTATTAGAAAGGTTGAGAACCACTGCCTTAGACCATCTTAACACCCCCAGTTAAATTCTGGCAAGTGGCAACTACCATGCATTTGCAACAGTTGCAGGGTCCTGAGGTCACATGATCCATATCGACTACCTTCTCAAGGGGCCTCTGACAAGTTAAATCAATGGGGAGGGGGGAAGGAAGCTGGCTTCACTTAATGACCTCATGATTCATTTAAAGATCATGGTGAAAAAATCAGATGTGACTCACTTAACAATGGCTTAGCCACAGATGTTTCAGTCCCAGCTGTGGTTGTAGATCCAGGATTACCTGTAACATGAAGGAGGTGTTGCATATATTCAGCAATATCTATGCTGAAGATATTCGGATGGTTATTTATGCTCCACGTTGGAGGATATTTTTGGAGGGGGAGGGAAGGTCCTTAATTTGAAAAAGGAGGCAATCGTTGTGTGCCAGACAATTTCTTATCCCAAATAGGGCAATTCGCCCTCAACAATATTCCTTCCAGAAACTGGTTCTGATCCAGCAACCACCACCCAAGTTGTAACCTCTGCTCTCTCCTCCTGTAAGACTGATTCCGTGGTAGCTTATGGGAGTTGAGGGAAACAATGGTGTCGTAGAACCAGCTAGCAAATTAAATCCAGATTACGGAAATTACAGGAGCCTTGCTGTTTTATGCAATATTTATTAGAGAACCAATTATTTGAAGGATAATTTAAGGCTGCCTCTTTTCCCAACCCCCCTCCCATGGAATCAGCTCACCTGTTGAAAGCCGATGAGCTCTGGAGACAGATCAGGACATGCTTAATGTACATGGGCAATAAATTATGAAAACAATAATTGTGGTTCATCAAACCTCCTTTTGCGGAGAAAAAAAAATCCCATCCTGTTTATTCTGATTCTAGTGCCAGCTGTCTCAAACTTTAATTTAAGTGCTAGCTTGAGGCAAGACATTTGGAATACTAGTTGAGAGTGTTTTATAGCCAAAGCAATATGTTTTACTAACCTCAAATACTATGTTGATGATGATTTTAATGGGAAGTATAATTTGTGTGTAAGGGGTTCAGGGTGAGCTTTGATTTAACCAGAACAGGCGTATAGCTAGAAAAACCTCAATGTTTTCTAACTTAACCAGTTGCCAGATCTAAAATCAAAGGAAGGAAAGGGACAGAGAGAGTGAGAGAGCAAGCAAGAGAGAGAGAGGGGGGGGAGGGAGGAGAAGAGACTGAGACTGCAGTTTGAAATCAAACTTAATTCTGGAGCAAATGATTGACATTGCCTATTGCTTAATTATAATCTAATATGTGACTGAGAAAAGTCTAAGAATTCCCCTGTAGTTTTTTTTAAACCACATTTTTTCATTTGGAAGAAATAATATTTGCTAATTAAATTTCTTTCAAATGTGAAGAGATGCTTGGGAAATGTTCCAAGGATAATGGTCTTGCACATATGGGATGACATGGTTGACACACTGGACTTCTTGGATGGAATGCTAGCATTCTGGGTCTGAGTCCTGAGCACCATGTGATGGGTTGAGTTCCCATCCTTACCCCAGCTCTTACCAATGTAGCAGTTTGAAAGCATGCAAATGCGAGCAGATAAATAGGTACCAGTTTGCTGGGGAGACATCAGTGGTGATCATACACAAAGAATTGATAGATGAAACTACAGATTACCTTCTGATTGTTCTTGAATGCTAAAGTCTTCTTGAGGAAGGCACGCATTAACCATTATTTCATCTAAACTTTTATACTAACTTCCTCTTTTTACACTTCACTAACCTTTAGAAAACCCCTTGCTTACTGGGACACACAAAGAACAATGTCACAAGATAGAAAGGACCAGATAGTGTAAGATACGGTTATAAGCTGCCTGTTGGAACCTACATTTTCCTGTTCATGTGATTTGTATCTGTGCACTTCTTTTTTTCTGTATAAGGACATAATATCATCTATAAGTTGTTATTGGCAGATGGATGACACACCTTGGTCACCCAAGTGTTATGTAAAGTATAAGAATCTCAGCCTGGGCACAAACCCAGGTTCAGATTTTGTCATATGAATACTCTGAACCTGCATGCATTATTAAACCTGTGTTGCTCCATCTCCTTATGATCTTCATTCCCAAAACTGGTAAACAAATCCAGCTGCAACATTCTCAATCTTCAAACAGAAGATAATAAGTTAAAATGCATGGTAACTCTACCTGAAGTATTTGCTCTTAATATGTTTTCGGCTCAAGGGGGAACTTCCCGACCCCTTCCACCCCATGTCATCAATCCATCATTTGAGCAAGCTTCTGCAGGTTACATTCATACTGATACACTGAAAGGTGACACGATCTAAACACATTTATCTATCTATCTATCTATCTATCTATCTATCTATCTATCTATCTATCTATCTATCATCTGCCTGCCTGCCTCCTGCCTGCCTATCTATCTATCTATCTATCTATCTATCTATCTATCTATCTATCTATCTATCTATCTATCTACCTACCTACCTACCTACCTACCTACCTACCTATCTGGTCCTATGCCATGTAGGGCTTTATAGGGCATGACCAACTGCTCCACTGAGTGGACACGGGGTGGAGATGTATAGCTGAATATCGTCAGCATACTGATGACAACTCACAACTCACCCCGTGCCCTCAGATGATCTCACCTAATGGTTTCATGTAGATATTAAATAGCAGGGGGGAGATGACCGACCCCTGAGGAACTCCACAAGGGAGGGAGTTAGGAGTCCCCCCCCCCACTAACACCAACTGTGACCGACGGGAGAGGTAGGAGGAGAACCACCATAAGACAGTGCTTCCCACTCCCAACCCCTCCAGTCGGCGCAGAAGGATACCATGGTTATTCTGGCAAAATGATCAATCCCATGTAAGATTTGAGGAAGGGTGGGCATCCTCTTAATTAACCCGGTTTCAAAGACCAATAGTGAGCCAGTCTCAAAGGAATCTGTTTTCACTTGAGAAGACACTTGCTAGAAAGTCTGATCACCTCTTCTGAAACTCTAGAGTGGAAACACCCAGTTGGAAAACTTGAAAAAGAAATTCTTAAATCAAAACAGTTACGCCTCCAAGGCACCCTGGAAAGGCAATTAAAACCATTTCCCTCTATACAGCTATGATAATGTTGCCTAAATGTTCCTAATTTTCAACATCTGTTATGCCTTGTCAGGAGTTCTGTTTCCCGCACCCCCAAGACTATTTAAAAAAAAGAAAGAAAAGATTTTTGCCAATGTAATTCAATTTAAAGCTTTTAATGTCAACTCAAGGCAACTTTCCCCACGTCTGTGCTGGCAACTCCAAGACAAGGCAGAAAGTATGATGAATGTTTTTCAGCGGATGGTTTTTAGTTGGAGCAAATTGGAAAGGCAACTTGCTTCGTTATTTGCAAAGTGTGTCTTCAAAACATTGCACACACACCCTTTTTTGTTTTCCACATGTACAGAGAGAAATGATACTTGGTAAGCCTTTTTTATTGTTGGGGTGAGCTCTTCGCAGTTCTTCTGCAATACAAGCAGTCATTTCCATCCAACTGCGATTATTGGCTAAGTCCCCTTGTAACTGTTCCTCTGTTCTTTGCCAAAACTGTTAGTTAAACAATAAATTAAATCATGCATTTAGTTACACAAATGGTGCTCTAAGCAAATGAGCAGATAGTCTGCATCCTTATTCAACTAATACACACAGGAAAATATTCCTTGGTTGCCTTTAAATAGCCACACTAGCCTCAATCAATCACTCTAGTCTCAGTTAATCATTAGCTACTCCAGAATATACTAGAGTAGAGTAGATAGAATAGAATAGAATAGAATAGAATAATTTATTGGCCAAGGGTGATTGGACACAAGGAATTTCTCTTCGGTGCATAAGCTCCCAGTGTACATAAAAATACATTCATCAAGAATCATAAAATATAACACTTAGTAATAGACATAGGATATTAAATAATCAAATCATACTAGGAAACTAAATAAGATAATACAAAAGATACAAGCAACAAGGTTATAGTCATAAGTAGGAGAAGCTAGGTAATAGTTAGAACAAAGTTGGAAGGGACCTTGAAGGTCTTCTAGTCCATCTCCCTGCTCCTGATCTCTTCTTAAAAATGTCTAGTGTTGGAGCACCCACATCTTCTGGTGGCAAGCTATTTGCATTTGTATTTATTAGATTTGTATGCCGCCCCTCTCCGAAGACTTCAGGCGGCTAACAACAATAAAAAGACAATGTGAACAAATCTAATATTAAAAATAATCTAAAAAACCCCAATTTAAAGAACCAATCATACATACAAGCATACCATGTATAAATTCTATAAGCTTAGGGGGAAGGGAAAATTTCAATTCCCCCATGCCTGACGACAGAGGTGGGTTTTAAGGAGCTTGCGAAAGGCAAGGAGGGTGGGGGCAACTCTGATATCTGGGGGGAGCTGGTTCCAGAGGGCCGGGGCCACCACAGAGAAGGCTCTTCTCCTGGGTCCCGCCAAACGACATTGTTTACGAACCGGAGAAGGCCAACTCTGTGGGACCTAACCGGTCGCTGGGATTTGTGCGGCAGAAGGCGGTCCCGGAGATAGAGCTGTTCCACTAATGGCTCTCAATGTCAAAAAAATTATCCTTAGTTCTAGGTAGCCTCTCTCTTTGATTAGTTTCCATTCATTGCTTCTTGTCTTGCCTCCTGATGCTTTGGAAAATTATTATTATTATTATTATTATTATTATTATTATTATTATTATTATTAATTAGATTTGTATGCTGCCCCTCTCCGTAGACTCAGGGCAGATCATAACAGTAATAGCACAATATATAACAAATCTAATAATTAAAAGTCACTAAAAAACCCGTATATAAAAAGAAACATACACACAAACATACCATGCATAAACTGTATAGGCCTTGGGGAAATGTCTCAGTTCCCCCATGCCTGGCGGCAGAGGTGGGTTTTAAGAAGCTTACGAAAGTCAAGGAGGGTGGGGGCAGTTCTAATCTCCGGGGGGAGCTGGTTCTAGAGGGTTGGGGCCGCCACAGAGAAGGCTCTTCCCCTGGGTCCCGCCAGACAACATTGTTTAGTCGACGGGACCCGGAGAAGGCCAACTCTGTGAGACCTGCCGATTCGTGCGGCAGAAGGCAGTCTCGGAGATATTCTGGCCCGATGCCATGAAGGGCATATAAGATCTCCTGTTATGAGAGGAGGTTGGACTAGAAAACCTCTAAGCTCCCTTCCAACTCTGTCATTTTGTTATTCTGATGCTTTTGCTTGAGGAAGAACTTTTACATTCTTAACTAATCTCACCCACCTAATTCAAAAATAGCCTCGGGACAAGGTCACCCATAATCGAGCTACGAAAATCTGCACAACCTCTAGAAGATTTCAACATGTTAAAAATGTTTAGAGTCTCCTAGTTTTCATTTGATAGTCACCTAGATTTTTGCAGCTCAGGTGTGACTTATTTCTGATGTGTGCCAAAGAGCCTGAAGAAACCTAAGTGCTCTTATCACATGTTAACATCCAAGGTCTCTGGTTGGTTACAAGCTGTTGCTAGAAATTATTTTCATACTGGCTTTATTCTTTGTCAGCTCTTGCTTATTTCTCCAACTCAGCTGGGTTCATAACATAGGTTTACCAACACAGGTTTATGTGTAGCCTTTTGCCAAGGCTGTCAAAACAGCCTGCAGTGTGGTTTATCCTGATCTTGTAAAAGTCGAATGTTCCTTGCTCTATACAAGCACTCTCACCTATACTGTGTAAAGTGATACAACTTATGCGTGTATGTGTGTGCTCTCCTTCAAGTCAGTTTTAAACTTCTGGCAGTTGCCTGAACTAGTCACACAGTTTTTCTTAACCAGGTGTTCATGACATTATTTGCCATTGCCTTCTTCCTAGGGCTGGGAGAGGAATGGATGCCCCAAGATGCCCCTGCTGGCCTTGTGCCTAAGGCAGTGCTTCTCAAATAGTGGGGTGGGCCAGGGGGAAACACAATGTCGTCTGGTGGGACCCAGGGGAAGAGCCTTCTCTGTGGTGGCCCTGACCCTCTGGAACCAGCTCGCCCCGGAGATTAGAATTGCCCCCACCCTCCTTGTCTTTTGTAAACTTCTTAAAACCCACCTCTGCCGCCAGGCATAGGGGAACTCAGACATCTCCCCCGGGCCTATACAGTTTATGCATGGTATGTTTGTGTGTATGTTTTCTTTTTAATAAGGGTTTTTAGTGACTTTTAATTATTCGATTTATTATATATTTTGTTATTATTGTTGTGAGCCGCCCCAGGGTGGCATACAAATCTAATAAATAATAAATAATAATAATGTGTGGTCCCTTTTGATTGATTCCTCTGGACGGGGAGGGTTTTCCCAGTTAGTTAGTTAGTTAGTTAGTTAGTTAGTTAGTTAGTTAGTTAGTTAGTTAGTTAGTTGCTTAGTTAGTTGCTTAGTTAGTTGCTTAGTTAGTTGCTTAGTTAGTTTAATCAAACTTCTAGGGCACCCTTTTCCAGAGAACTCAGGGCGGGCTTACAGGGTAAAAGTCAATACAAGAATTATAATCACAGCCATAAAAACCCAAATCCTAAAAATCCCATATTAGATACATTCATCATAAATCACCCAGTCACAGTCGTACTATTGGCCAGAGCAGAATATCCACACTCAATGGCCCTAGGCTGCTGGCAAATGTATGTTTTTAAAGCCTTTTGAAAGGCCAGAAGAGTGGGGGCAGTGCGAATCTCCCAGGGGAGTTGATTCCAAAGGACTGGAGCTGCCACAGAGAAGGCCCTTCCCCTAGGTCCCGCCAGGCAACATTGCACGCTGCTCTGAGCCTGGAATAGAAGATGGCTAGGCAGGGCAGGGCAGCTGTGTGGGTTTTTGATGGGTGCTGCAGTAGCCATGAACGGCGTGGCGAACCTGCTCCTGGACAAGGAGGAGCCTCCTCTTCAGCTGGACAAAGGCTTCAAACGGCACCCTAAGGCCTCTTCCACACCATTCGCTGTGAGTGCCCAGCAGAGGTGGCACCTTTGGGCCAGGCTGATAACCCCAAAATATCTTAAGCTGGCTGGGCCCCGTGTCAAATGAAGGCCCTAACCACGGCAGCCTCTGCCTGCCTAACCGAAAACAGGCTCCATTGAGTGTAATGTGACTTACTCCCTGGTAACTGGGTAGAGCAGCCTTCCCCAGCCAACCAACAGTTTGCTTGCAGCTTAAGTAAAATAATAAATATTAACATTAAAATTCCATTGGGGCCCAGATCAGAGAGTTTGGTGGGTGCGATCTGTTTGCTTCTTCTAAAGTGGAGGGGGGTAGCCAGTGATGGGCTACGAGCCGGAACACTAAATTGCGCTCGCCACCGCAGCTCATAAGTTTTGGCGCGACCAGCGCGATTTTGCTGCTGCACCTGTGGAGGTAGCAAAATTACACCTGTGTTTCAGTGAGGTTTTACCTGTGGCTCCGTGCACAATTTTGCTACCTTCACAGGTGCAGCAGCAAAATCGTGCTGGTCCCACAAGAACTGTCTCATAGCCCACCACTGGGGGTAGCAGAAAATAATTGAGAAGCGTTGGTCTAAGGTAAGACTAGAACTCACAGTCTCCTGGTTTCTAGCCTGATATTTTGATTGTTAGCTGTCTTTAATTTTCAGCACAAGTATGAAAATCAGCTGCAATGATACCATGTATAGGAGATTATTGCCTTTCTCCCTGTGCATCGGTTGTGCTATGTAGCCCAGCATGCTGAACTAAGTGCTCTCTTGCCTCCTCCAGCAGTGTTCTTATGTATCTTTTCCCCTTCTAGATCTTGATTGATTATTCAGCTGATTTCCTTGTATGTGAAGAAATCCCGCTGTTAGCTGGTACTTAGGTTTTAACTCTGTGCCAGAGAGTTAAGTACAACAATGCTATAAATCCTCATATTGCCAATGCTTGGGAGAGCATGCTTCAAAGCCCAACAGAAGATTTTTTTTAAAAAAATGAGAAGGCATTCTGCTTCTCACAATTGTTTCATTTCAACTCAACGCTCGTTCCCTTCAGCTAATACCCTAATTCCTGAGTTTCATTTGGGTTTCCACCAGTAGGTGCATCTACCTTGTGTCTCACTATCTTCATGGTTATCAGCGAACTGAACCCAGAAGAATATTCCTAACATAAAATTTTAACCTGCACCACATATCGGACATTAATACAATCGAGAGAGTCCAGAAATATTTCACAAGAAGAAACCTCCACTCCTGCTCTCAACAGAATACCTTATGCCACCAGACTTGAAATGTTGGGGCTTAGAGCCACATTGCCTTTGATCTGATCTAAATATAGTTCATAAAATCATCTGCTACAATGTCCTACCTGTCAATGAATACTCCAGCTTCAACCGCAACAACGCACAAGCACACAATAGATACAAACTTCATGTAAACCGCTCCAAACTCAATTGCAGAAAATGCCTGGGTCAGTGCCTGGAATGCACTACCCAATTCTGTGGTTTCTTCCCCAAACCCCCCAAAATTTAATCTTAAACTTTTTACAATTGACCTCACCCCATTCTTAAGAGGCCCATAAGGTGCGTGCGTAAGTGCACCACTGTGCCTACCGTCCCTGCCTTACTGTCCTATTGTCCTCATTTACCTGAACCTACTTTGCTCATGTTTTTGTTTACACCAATACCTGCTATCTTGTACATGTTTTGATAGATAGATAGATAGATAGATAGATAGATAGATAGATAGATAGATAGATAGATCGATCGATCGATCGATCGATCGATCGATAGATAGATAGATAGATAGATAGATAGATAGAAAGATAGATCGATAGATAGATAGATAGATAGATAAGATAGATAGAAAGATAGATTAGATAGAAAGATAGATTAGATAGATAGATAGATAGATAGATAGATAGATAGATAGATAGATAGAAAGATAGATAGATAGATAGATAGATAGATAGAAAGATAGATAGATAGATAGATAGATAGATAGATAGATAGATAGATAGATAGATAGATAGATAGAAAGATAGATTAGATAGAAAGATAGATTAGATAGATAGATAGATAGATAGATAGGTAGGTAGGTAGATAGGTAGGTAGGTAGGTAGGTAGATTAGATAGATAGAAAGATAGATTAGATAGAAAGATAGATAGATAGATAGATAGATAGATAGATAAATAATAGATAATAGATAGATTATAAATAAATAAATAAATGTCTCCTGTAGATTGGCTTTAAGGTTCCCCCATCCCACCTCTGGTCTGGCCAAGAGTCGTGCTTCAGCTCCATCCTCCCGGCTTGCCTTTAGCTCAACTCTGACAGCCAAGAGCAACTACGTGGGCCCCGTTGCATATGTCAGCACAGAGGTGGCCCACCGTCTGATGCGGTGACAGGGAATAAAGCTGTGAACTTTTCAGCGCCAGCCATGCCTGACATCTCTGCCCAGTGCCGGCTACCAAGGAGAACCCTCCCCGTCGCCTCCCTGCATTCAAGCCAGCGCTCCCTTCCCACTAAAGAAACCCAAAGGTCAATTTTCAATGAAGTTCTTACTTACTTGAATCAATGTCCCCTTGATTCTTTGTGAAGGGTGCAGCAGGCATAAAATGTGATATTGATTCTTGAGATGCAGAGCGTTCCCTTTTGTTCCCAGCCATTTCAAAAAATGCAAAGTATTTCTTTCATCCCGCTACAGATGCATGTCACCTTAAACAAACCTGAGGTCATCACACCCTTGTCTGCCATTCCGTGTTTGGTTCGCTCAGGCTCCCTTTCACCCCCTTTCCTCGCCCTCTTCTTATCACCTCCCTTCTTGTTTGTGTCTTCCTCTTCTTTGGGTCCTTTCTTTTTTTAAATTAAAAAAATTGGTCTTCCCTCCTCTTCTTTGAGCTGAAATTCTAATTTGTGCGTTTCCACCCTGAATCTCTGGTGTACTCCTCAGGTTCCAATCTAATTGATCACATCCACCTCTCTTGGCAATTTTCTACTTACCCCTTTTTCTATTTCCCCCCCTCTTACAGAGAAAGCTTTTCCCTACCTTCAGTTTTCATCTTCCACCCCCACCCACCCCAAATTTCTTTATATAGGTTGCCTGTTGCAGAAAACTTTTTCTAATGTAACAGGGCATCTGAGCTGTACATTTTCCATGACATGCTTTGAGAAACCAACAACTCAAAAGAAAGTACAGTGTTCCCTCGATTTCCGCAGGGGATGCGTTCCGAGACCGCCCGCGAAAGTCGAATTTCCGCAAAGTAGAGATGCGGAAGTAAATACACCATTTTTGGCTATGGACAGTATCACAAGCCATCCCTTAACAATTTAAACCCCTTTTCCCATTCCCTTAACAACCATTTACTCACCATTATTACTGGTACTCACCATTGAATTAGACACTTAGTGATCCTGATATTTATAAACATAATTATTTATTAACAATAATTATTTTTTTGTTATTTATTTGCAAAAATTATTAGTTTGGCAATGACATATGACGTCATTGGGTGGGAAAAAACATGGTATAGGAAAAAAACCACGAAGTATTTTTTAATTAATATTTTTTGAAAAACCGTGGTATAGGCTATTCGCGAAGTTCGAACCCGCGAAAATCGAGGGAACACTGTAATCTAAAACAGGAATACAGTTGTACCTCTACTTAAGAACGCAATTCATTCCGTGACCAGGTTCTTAAGTAGAAAAGTTTGTAAGTAGAAGCCATTTTTCCCATAGGAATCAATGTAAAAGCAAATAATGTGTGCAAACCCATTAGGAAAGAAATAAAAGCTCAGAATTTGGGTGGGAGGAGGAGGAAGAAGAAGAAGAGGAGGAGGAAGAAGAAGAGGAGGACAGTCGCTGCGAAAGGAAGAAGGTGAGGTGAGGGGAATCAAAAAAATCCAAAACTTTAAGGCTTAAAAAAAAAAAGAGGGACTCTGAGGCGGCGAGGAGAAGCACGCACCTCCCATACACCTGGCATGAGGCTGCCTCCCATGAACTGCTCCAAAGAGAAAAACCCAGGCGAGTGAGAGGGGGGAAACCTCCCACTCCTTTGACTGAAAGGCAGCAGCTGCTGCTGCTACTATCTGCTTCCTCTTCCTTCCCATGCTGAAGGGTTCCCCTCTTCTCTCACTTGCTTGCTTTGTAGTGGCGCCTTTCCTTCACTGTGGTGACTCCTCAGTATGGCTGAAGCTGAATTGATTCAGCCTGGGTGAAGTGCCCCCTTTTGCCTTTCCGTACCCAGATGCTCCGGGAGGCAACCTCACGCCGGATGTATGGGAGACAGTGCAAGGAAATCACCACAGAAAAGTGGTTTATTCCCTCTCCAAGCGCCCAGAGAAAGGAAAATGCTTCATTCGCTCTGGACTGCCCAAGCCTCAAGTGCCACTGAGAAGCCTGAGATAGCTGGGATTAAAGGGGGAATGTCAGGAAACTGGCCGGGCCTTTATACCTCTCTCTCAAATTTCCTGGGAAATTTTTCCGGGCTCATTGTAGAAATTGAAATAAAAAATAAATAATATATATGTATATTAAATTAGACTTTCTACAGAAAGTCTGGTTCAGACTTTTTCTATAGAACCAGTAGTAACTTGGTGGCCCGGATCGCTAGAACTGGCAGCCACCTAGGCCTGCCACGCCCCTGAACTGCCTCTCTTTGTAGCGTGTATAATGACGACATTTTGTTTTTTGATTCTGCGCATGCACAGAAGCTGTGTTTTAAGCATTATGCATGCATGCGCCACCCATGCCAGCGTGGTGTGCCACTGAGTGAACTGGCAATGGAGAAAAGCAGAACTCACCCCTGGAGCCACTGATCTAAATATATCAAACTCTCAGGAAGGGGAAGAGGCAGTGGATTCAGATGAAAATAATCCAGGAGAATCTATATGAATTGTGAATTTCGTTGCATAGGTATACTGTGTATATACAATGACAATAAAGTATTTATTTTATATGCATTTTGCTCCTTCCAGCTGCATTTTTCTTAAAAATAGTGAGGAAAATTTTTTAAAAAAGGATTCCTTTCTAAAGCGTAAATGCTTCTCAAACTGTTCTGTTGTCAGATGCAGCCTCACAGCACGATACCAGAATTTATTTTGCTTTTTTCTTTTTTTAAAAAAAAGGGGGATCATATTAAAGGATAAAATATGGCCCCTTGGTGAAAAACATTACTCTGAAATATTAGCAGTACAGTGTGTTAATTTTGATGGGGGAGGATGTGACCGTTGATATGTTCGGGTTTTTTTTCCTGGTTCCATGCATTTGCTGACACTTCCCATGTCAATATAATTCTTAGGAATTCATGGGCCCTCTTTTGCGATGACTTATATGATGATGTATAACAGCTTAAGAGGATTTAAAATATGGTATTTTGAGTAATGCAGTGTGGTAAATAGCTTACGGAACATTTTCCCCCCTCTCTACTTGCATAGTTTATTAGATATCCTTACCAGCTGCCAGTACCAAAACTGATGGATACAATAAGAAATGCAAGGAAAATAGAGAAATGTTAAGTGCCAGAAAACCTCATGAACTAAGGTGAGATATTATTATAAGAAGTATAAATTGTACTCTAGCCGTTTCTGTTGTTTCGGAGCCCGTTGCTTTGCTATTTTGCATGGCTAAAGATACAAATAACTATAGAATCATGTTGTCCACTGGGCAGTTATTCTTAAAAACATGAACACCATCGAGGATTCAAAAAAACACCAAGGATTAAAGGGGGGAGGGGCAAGGAAGAGCAATTTACAGAGCTGTCGTCTGCATCATGTAACCCAGTGGCCGGTCAAGTCATCAAAGCCTCTGGACTCTTGAAGCCTGGGGACAGTGAAAACCAGCCCAACGGGCAAACCGGATTTTCAGAAAAACTGATTTCTGGTTTGCCCATTGGGTCATTTTTTTCAATTCCAGGAGGCTTCAGAGAAGCCTGGAGAGGGCAGAAATGGACTGGAGTTGACACAGGGCAATGCCTCGCATGCCGTCAGATATGGTTCCATGTGCCACCTGTGACACCCATGCCATAGGTTCCCCATAATGGGCATAGTGTCTCCTGCCTGAGCATGGGGTTGGACTAGAAGGCCTTCTAGCTCTATTCACCAAGAGCCTCAGTGGCGCAGAGGTTAGAGTGCAGGACTGCAAGCTACTTCTGCTGATCACCAGCTGCTGGCAGTTTGGCAGATCGAATCTCAGCAGGATACAAGTTGACTCAGCCTTCCATCCTTCCAAGGTCGGTAAAATGAGGACCCAGATTGTTGGGGGCAAGAGGCTGACTCTCTGTAAACCGCTTAGAGAGGGCTGTGAAGCACTGTGAACCAATATATAAATCTTAATGCTATTGCTATTCTGATTGATTGATTGATTCCTATGTTCTTTTGCAAATGAGATGACATTTGCATGTTTTTTAAATAATGCTAAGCAAATAGGGGAGCTTAGAGAACCATTTCTATATATTTCCACAAGGTAAACAAATCATGCAACTTATAATCAAAGGGGATCAAGTGACCCCATTTCCAAATTAATTCTGTTTTCTGCTGTCAGAATGTCCATTCCATAAAAGTGAGAATGAACTTTTCAGACTCTTAGGAATGCCCTTATACTAATTCCTAGCTAAAAAAAATGTCTGTGGTTAAGGAACCAGGATAGAAAGCAGGAGACTAAAAGTCCCGTTTTAATCATGAAAGCCATCTGGGTGACTTTAGGGCAATCTTCAGGAAGCAGTGAGTTCTAATCCTGCCTTAGCCATGAAAGCTAGCTGGGTGACTTTGAGCCACTTCCTCTCTCTCAACCTAACCCACCTCTGAAAATTGTTGTTGTGAGGAAATTAAGAAGTGGAAGGTGTGCTGAATATGTTCACTGCTGGGAGCTATTTGTAAAAATAATAAAGGCAGGATACGAAGAAGGAAGGAAGGAAGGAAGGGAGGGAGGGAGGGAGGGCAGGGAAGAAAGGAAGAAGGAATAAAAGAATGAAAGGGAGGGAAGTAAATAAGGAAGTAAATAAGGAAGGGAAGGAAGGAAGGAAGGGGGGGAAGTGAGGAAGGAAGGCAGAGGGAAGGAGGGAGAGAAGGAGGGATGATTATGATGTACTGAAGGGAAGATTTTCATGCATATATCCTAACCTATCTTAATTAACAGAGACATATAACATGGTCAACTATGCTAAAATGAGACTGAGCAATTTGTGCCTCTGGAGAACCCAGATTTCATCTTAGCACATTGCAAGGACCAGCCAGTTGCATCCATTTATAATGGATTGATTTATCTTGTCCGGATTGTCTGCTTTGAACACCACTACTTCAAAGACCCATCCCTGAACGAGAGAAGCTCCTCCTTAGCCAACCCATCCCTGGCTTCCGATACAGACCCAGAAAGTGCCGCCCGTGTCATTCTTCATGCCGGCAGAAAGTGAGGCAGCCAGAGGGTTTCAAGGGATAATCAGAGTCCGCTCTCGGCAAGCCCCTCTCCCACCCTACAATCCAAATTCATTGGGGTCATTGATAGTCAAATATAGCCTGGGGGGATCAGGACTGGGAACTCACTCCGAGCAAGTGGCCTCGTGGGAGAGGCGTCCCATTATCCCCACTCTCATTTGTCTCCCTTCCTGCCCGTTGCTGAATCCGCTCTACATCCCTTGAAATGCAAAACAGCTGCTGCCAACAGCTCCCCTTCAGATCCCTAGCAAACAGCTCAAAAGCTGGGCCATCCCATAATACTCCTCATTTGGAAACAATTAAACCCTCAATTGGAGATCTTCTCCAAAGGACCCCATTCTAGGAGCCCTCTAATCTCTCCCCTCCCCCTCCCCAGTCTGGGAAATACCTTTCAGAAGAAGCTGAATGTTGGCAGCTGTTGGGCAGACGGTAACCCTATCCAGAGTGGGGAGGGGGATTTGCCAACTTCATTTTATTTATTTTTGCCGGGCTCCTATTTATGGTCGGGGGAGAAGAGCCTCTGCCAAGAAAGCCACCCGGCCTCACTCACACAGATAGGGCGTGCCTACAAGAACACATATTTCCTTTTTCCCTCTTCCTGGATCACAGGAGCCTTGCTTGCTTCACACATGTTTGGCATCAAGCGCCAGGCCTCGATATCGCTGAGTTGTGAAAGATAGGATGATGACCTCGAGAGCCAGCATCTGCCTCCGAGCCCATAAAGCCTCCATCTGTAACAGGGGAAAGGAAGGAGGCCGGGTGTGGAGATGCACAAGCTGATTAAGTTTGGAAGTTGGCACTGGCTTCAGCTCTTTCTAGGTGGTAAGAAACCTCTTTCTCCAGGACTTGCGGTTTAGGAAACATCCTCCTCTCTATTGTTAAGCCCATTGCCCCCCCCCAACACTTCCCCCACCTCCTCCCCAAAGATCTGCCAGAAAACAATCCCTCCTTTCTCTTCCTGGCTGGTTTGTTGGCCAGATGTGGTGGTGGTGGTGGAGGAGGACCCCTCGCTGGGATGCTCAACTAGCAACATGTTGATCCGGGCAGACAGACAGGCAGTCAGCAGCTTCTGGAAAACTTCCCTCTTGCCCTGGAAGCCTTTCTGATACAAAGCAGCTGAATCTCTTGGAATGCCAAAAAGTGCTACAGCTTGTCTGCCTGACAGGTTGGCAGAGTGCAATTATGGGGGCCATACGGGGGTGGGTGGGTGCCAAACACACTGATATTCCCCAATTGCAGTTTACACTGGAGAACTGAGTAACTAAAAATGCTGGGATAAGGATTGGGAGGGTTTTGTTCCAGAAGGCTTTCAGTGAGGGCTTCCCTCCTCTTCCTTAAAAGCATGCCTGTGTGAATTCAACAACAGAATAGAAGAAGGGTTGGGAGCCAACTTGAAGGTCTTCTGGGCCCTGCTCAAGCATGAGAACCTATAATTGTGATGATGATGATGATGATGATGATGATGATGATGATGATGATAATAATAATAATAATAATAATAATAATAATAATAATAATAATAATATTTGTATGCCGTCCCTCTCCGGAGACTCACAACAGTAATAATAATGTGACAAATCCAATATATTTAAAAAACATCTAAAAACCCATCATTTAAAACAATGCAACACAATAATATAAGGCCAGGGGTATCTCAATTTCCCCATGCCTGACGACATAGGTGGGTCTTCAATAACTTATGAAAGGCAAGGAGGGTAGGGACAGTTCTAATCTCTGGGAGGGAGTTGATTCTAGAGGGCTGGGGCTGCCACAGAGAAGGCTCTTCCCCTGGGGCCCACCAGACAGCATTGTTTTGTCGACGGGACCTGGACAAGGCCAACTCTGTGGGACCTAATCGGTCACTGGGATTCATGCGGCAGAAGGCAGTCCCAAAGGTATTCTGGTCCAATGCCATGTAGGGCTTTATAGGTCATTACCAACACTTTGAATTGCGACCAGAAACTAATCGGCAGCCAGTGCAAGTGTTGACGAGATCTGGGCATACCTAGGGAGGCCCACGATAGCTCTCGCGGCCGCATTCTGCACAATCTGGAATTTCTGAACACTCTTCAAAGCCCTGTGTAGAGAGTGTTGCAGTAGTTGAACTTCGAGGTGATGAGGGCATGAGCGACTGTGAGCAGAGACTCCCGGTCCAAATAGGGCTGCAACTGGTGCACCAGGTGGACCTGGGCAAACACCCCCCTCGCCATAGCCGAAAGGTGGTGATGGCGAATCTATAGCATGTGTATCACAGGTGCAGGGGTGTGCACCAGGCAGAATGATGGGTAACACAGTTCTGGTTGTGGAAATGGAGCTGTGCACACAGTCCATCACCGCTGGCCATGTGTGTGCCATGCATGCATGCAACTGGTGAAATTCCAGTGAATATCACTGTTTTTTTGTTTCTGCGCATTCGTGGAAGCAAAGAAATGGCAATTTTTGCAAAATCTCACTCCGTGAGGGATGTTCACACAAGATTTCGGTTGCTGCACATGTACAGCAGCCAAATCTCACCACAGCACCTAGAGCGGCAGAACCCCAGCCATGCAGGCAGCAGTGGTGGCACCAAGCTCTGGCCATCCGGCCTGCTCCCTACACTGCATCTTGAGGGCATCTTGAGGGCAAAGCAGGAAGATGCTGCTGCTGCTGCTCCAGGAGGGGCATGCCAAGGAGCGAGAAAGTACGCGGCCTCGGCTCTTCTCCAAAAGGTAAGGGCCAGGGCCAGGTGTGCCATGAGCACCAACAGGGCTAGGTGGGCCACGAGCGCTGGTGCTGTGGGAAGTCACCAAGTTCTGGTCACCGCACCTCAAGAAGGATAGAATGGAACTGGAAAAGGTGCAAAAAAGGGCAACAAGAATGATAAAGGAAATGGAGCATCTCCCTTATGAAACCGGGTTGCAACGCCTTGGTCTCTTCAGCCTTGAAAGATGGAGTTTAAGGGGAGACTTGATCGAAGTGTATAAAATCCTGCATGGGATAGAAAAGGTGGATAGAGAAAAAATATTTTCTTTATCACACAATACTAGGACCAGGGGGCCCTCTCTAAAGCTCATAGCTAGGAAAGTGAGGACAAATAAAGATAAATATTTCTTCACCCAGAGGGTCGTTGGTTGATGGAATTCACTTCCAGAAGTGGTCGTGAGAGCTGTCAGCCTTGATAGCTTCAAGGCAGGATTAGACAGATTCATGGATGCCAAGTGTATCATAGGTGGTTATTGAAACGGATGTCCATGTGCAGCCTCTGTGTTGGTTGAGGCAGGCAGGGTTCCCTTGAGTACTACTTGTTGGGGGTCCAGGGAAAGGGAGGGTCTTGCCTTCTCTTTCTGCGCAAGATCCCCATGGACAATTGGTGGGTCACCATGTGACACAGAATGCTGGACACTGCTCTAAGTGGTCTACAGAATCAGCCTCTTGCCCCCAACATTCTGGGTCCTCATTTGACCCACCTGGGAAGGAGGGAAGGCTGAGTCCACCTTGAGCCTACTGAGATTCAAACTGCCAAACTGCTGGCAGCCAGTGATCAGCAGAATTAGCCTTGCAGAGTAGTACTGCACTCTAACCACTGCACCACTGAGGCTCCTTGGAGATCTTCTAGGCCAGTGTTTCCCAAACTTTTGACATATGTGTACCCCTTCTATAATTTTTGTAACACTTAGTACCCCTTGTAAAAAAAAAAAGGATGTATTTTAATAACAATCAAAATATATTTCTTTTTTCTTTTTTTGGTAGATACACAAAATAATAATAAACAAAAAATAAAATTATTCATAATAAAATATAACAAAAAGCTATATTATAAATAACATTTATTTGGATCAATGAGAAGGATGAAATTGTTTGTGCTGAGATGACAGATCATCATAATTTGGTTCCCTGGTTGTTAAATTTACTTTGAGATGTGGTTCCATGTCCAATACTCTGTTCCTTTTTTTTCCCTTTTTTTTGTCTACAAATGCTGAAAAAGCAACTTCACATAAATATGGAGTTGGAAAAGACAAGATGTATTTCAGAACTTTTTCTGTTAAAACCAGATACACATTTTGCATTTGTAACCAGAGTGATGTTAAAATACACTCCTTATGTTTTAAGAATCTGTCTGCAGCCAATTCCAACAATTGCTCTTCTTCTGCATGTGACAAACCTTCTGGCATGGATTTTGTGTTAATGTTAAATGAATATCTTATTTATTCAATATTTTTGTTTAAATCGGGGAAATAGTTTTTCAAGCCCACTTGCAAACTCTCCAAATGCTGTGTTATGCATTTCAGAATATCAGCATTAATTTTAGTAGTCGAACTTGTTATAAACTCATGAAGAGAGGGAAACGAGTCTACTTCTCCATTACCAACTCTCTTCTGCCATAAATTTAGTTTTGCAATGGCAGCGTTCACTTTGTCTTGAACGTGAAACAATGAAATTTCTTTGCCTTGTAACGATAAGTTGAGGCAATTTAAAACAGAGAATATATCTGCTAAGTATACTAGTTTACAAAGCCATTTCCAGTCATGTAAACAATTTCTCAACTCAAATCTATCATTAAGAAAACATTGAAGTTCATGTCTAAGTACCCCCACCAAACTCTTCCCATACCCCTGGGGGTATGCATACCACACTTTGGAAAACACTGTTCTAGTCCAATGCCCTGCTCAAGCATGAGACCATGTACTATTCCAGACAAATGACCATGTCGTGCCTGGAATCCATTTTGAGCATTGAATCTTCAGGCCTGCCACATTTAGGGCTGGGGGAAACTGGGAGGTGGGGTTGTATGGAGCTGGAGAGATATAGCCAAAATAACATTCCTTTCTCCCAGACTCAAGGCCACTCTGCCCTGCTGGAGGGGTTTGACTGGGAAGCATCTCCAGTTGGGACAGAGCACTGATTGGACCATGTGATGGATGTATGAATGCAGGGGACGGGATTTGGACTCTCTTTTAGCTGGGGAAAACCTGGAAACTTTCCGATCTGGGTTTTCCCAAATGTGACATCTCTAATAAAATGGAATTTTGAGGAAACTCCAGCCTTGGAATTTTCTTTCATTGGGGGAGTTACTTGGACCTCTGACAGGCTCATCTAATCTATTCTTGAAAACTTCCAGTGTTGAAGCACCCACAACTTTTGGAATGCAAGCCATTCCATTGATTAATTGTTCTAACTCTCAGGAAATTTCTATTCAGTTCTAGGTTGCTTCTCTATTTGTTCGGTTTCCAACCATTGTTTCCTGTCTTGCCTTCCGGTGCTGTTGGGCCCCTAGGAATCTGCTTGGATGGACCCCACCCAGCCTCTTCTCAATATGTGTCAAATAGCTCACTGCATCACTCTTTCAAGTGGCGGTTTTCTGTTTCTCCTCCTTACCTCTCCTCTCCTTTTTCCTTTTCCTGTCTTCTTTTTCTTTCTATTTTTCTCCTCCCTCCCCTTCTCATCTTCTCTTAAGGTCCATGAATAACTTCTTGTCTCTAGGATGTAATGCCGCATCCTCTGTTGTAATACTGCATTTTAAAAGAATTTTGAAAGGAAGTACAGTCATAAATATGAAATTGGAATAGGTCGGTAAAACTAGGACCCAGATTGTTGGGGGCAATATGCTTACTCTCTGTAAACTGCTTAGAGAGGGACGTAAAAGCACTGTGAAGCAGGCTATAAGTCTAAATGCTAATGCTAAGTGTTGTATCCTGTAATGGCTACCTTGTAACTCTGTAAATAGTTTGTTCCTCTTTCAGCGCTGTCTGAGCCCAAGCAGGAAGTCGCTCCTGATTGGCTCAGACGCGGCCGGCTCTAGCTTTGGCGGGAACCGCAAATATATAAAAGGAGCGGTTTCTCCAGGCAGAGTCAGTCGGTACTCGCTGAATTGTCACTTTACCTTGCTGAGCTGTCACTTGTTCTCTGAGCTGAATAAAAGTACCGATTGCTCAAAACCCTGTCTCTGGGTCTACTTCACTGGCGACGAACGGACGGAAGAAACTTCGCGTGCAACATGGACAAAATCCAGATCGGCCAGGCTCCGGAACTCTTCGATCCCGAGAAATCGACATGGGACGAGTACATGGCCACCTTCGAGATCTTCCTCGAGGCGGCGGGAATGCAGGACGCCGAAGCCGATCGCAGACGGGCTATTTTCCTTAACTACTGCGGCGCAGAAATCCGTAGACTTGCCCAAACTCTCACCGAACCGGAACAAGCAAGAGCCACAGCGTGGGACGTCCTACAACAAAAACTGGCGAGCCATTTCAAGCCGACCAAACCAGCCATGGTTTTTCGGCATCAATTCCACATGATGGCTCAGAGGGAAACCGAGTCGATCAGCCAGTTCACAACGCGGCTTCGAACGGTACTTGCCCAATGCAAGTTTAAAGACCCGGAAGCTCGCCTCACCGACGCCTTGGTTTTCGGCATGAAAAGCAGCACGGTGAGAAATAAACTCCTCATCGAAGAAGAGCCGACCCTACAAACCGTGATTAAACTGGCGCAAACCGCAGAAGCAGCCGACGCAGCGGTGAGAGAATTGAAAGAGCACGGAAGGCGAGAACTCATTGCAAAAATCGACTCCGCGTCTTCCAGCGCCGTGGAAACAGACAACCTCAGCCAACAAATTCCCAGCGGAGACAACTGCCTCCTGGTGCAAGACCAGCCGAGACACCTGAGAGCTACTCACCCAGCCCCCTGCGCGGGCTGCCGGGGAAATCACCAGCGCCATCGATGCCCCTTCCGAGACGCTACATGCCGCCGTTGCAACCGGAGAGGCCACATCGCCATCGCATGCAGAGCAACAGCGCCAGAGGAAACATTTGCCACACCGCAATACCAGCGACCTCAAAACCAGACCCCCCAATCGCGAGAAAGGAGACCATTCCGCCACGCGGGTCAAAGGAACTACTCAACCGCTAACCGCGACTACTATAGAGGTAACTCTCAATTTTCCGTGAATAACACGGCAACCAAAAAAGGGGCTAAAATTGTTATATCACTGTTACTCAATAACCAACCTTGCTCAATGGAGCTGGATACGGGCTCTAGATATACCATCATGCCCTGGGAAAAATTTAAACTGTATATGCCTAATGTATCTAAGGCTGACCTAAATCAAACCTCTTTGGTGATTAGAGACTTTCAGGGGGGAGTAATCTCGGTCTTGGGAACAGCAAATGTACCTATCGCATTCAAGAATGTTAAATGTACCCTTCCCATGCTTATTGTAACAGGGGCCAAGCACTCTCTTCTGGGTTTAGCATGGATGGAACCACTGGGGATCGAGATTTCGGGTGTGTGTAATGTAAACTGTTATGATATGCCTAACTTTGTGAAAGAGTTCCCTGAAGTGTTCAGCCCCACACTGGGATTGTATAAGGGGCCCCCTATATCTTTCTCTATTGACCCCAAAGTCCCACCGATCAGACTAAAACCTCGCAGGGTCCCCCTGCCGCTCCTCCCCAAACTAGACATACAGCTGGACAAACTCATTAGCCAAGGTATTTTGGTCCCTGTGGAACAGGGGCCATGGGAAACTCCCATAGTTACCCCTCTGAAGCCAGATGGCTCTTTAAGAGTTTGCGCTGATTACAAATCGACCCTGAACAAGGCACTCCAACACCACCCCTACCCCATCCCGGTTGTGCAACAACTGCTACACTCCCTGGGGGAGGGGAAAAGGTTCGCAAAGATCGACCTGGCGCAAGCTTACCAGCAACTTCCGGTCGATGAACAAACAGCAAACGCTCAAACAATTGTAACGCACAGGGGGGCTTTCAAATGCACGAGGTTACAGTTTGGGGTAAGCATAGCCCCAGGAATATTCCAGAGCATTATGGAACGCCTATTGTCAGGGGTAAATGGGGCCATTCCATACTTTGATGACATCTTAATTGCAGGGGAAAACCAGGAACAAGTAAACAAAAGAATAAGGGAAGTACTTAAGAGGTTACAGGACAAAGGTTTAAGAATCAAGCCTGATAAATGTGTCTGGGGAACCAACAGTATAGAATTCCTAGGATATAAAATAGATAAGGAAGGTATCCACCCCACAACAGAGAAGCTGAGAGCAATTAGAGAAGCCCCAGAGCCACGAGATAAGAATGAGTTGCAGGCATTTTTGGGCCTCCTTAATTTTTATTCCGTTTTTTTAAAGCAGAAGGCAACAGTAGCAGAGCCTCTCCATCGTTTACTCCAGAAGGAAGCCCGCTGGACATGGGGGAAAACTGAACGTGAAGCTTTTTCTCAAATAAAAAATTTATTAACTTCTAAAAGTGTAGTAGTCCAATATAGTGCTTCACTACCCATTAGGCTCACGTGCGACGCTTCGCCGTACGGCATAGGAGGAGTCCTAGCTCACGTTCTACCTAATAAGACAGAGGCCCCAATAGCATTTTTTTCAAGAACCATGACCAGCACAGAAAGGAATTATAGCCAGTTAGACAAGGAGGCTCTAGCATTAGTGGCAGGGGTAAAGAAGTTTCACAATTACATTTTTGGAAGAAGCTTTGAGCTAGTCACTGACCACAAACCCCTACTAGGCCTGCTAGCCCCCAACAAGCCCACTCCACCTTTTATGTCTCCAAGACTAATCAGATGGGCTCTTTTCCTCTCAGGGTATCAGTATGAGCTCACCCACAAGGGGGGGAAGGAAATCAATCATGCAGACGGTCTCAGCAGATGCCCCATAACAGACTTAGTGGAAGACCCTGTTCCTTCCACAGATGTGTTAATGATAGAACTCGAGGAAAACCCACTAACCACAGCAAAAGAGGTAGCTGCACACACGCAGCAAGATCAAATCCTTAAACAAGTGGTGAACTGTGTTCTAAAGGGATGGCAAAATGATGTTGTGAAACCTGAATTGTGTGATTTTAAAAACAAAAGACTTGAGTTATCGTATGTAAAAGGTTGTTTGCTGTGGGGGGATAGAGTGATCATCCCCAAAAGCCTAAGGGGAAAGGTACTCAAAATGTTACATGTGGGTCATCCTGGGATTGTCAGGATGAAGAGCCTGGCAAGGGGGCATTTATGGTGGCCAGGGCTGGATGCTGATATTGAAAGTTGGGTTTCAAAGTGTGATCCGTGCCAAGAGTCACGGCCCAGTCCCCCCAAAACAACTCCGGCTGAGTGGGAACAGCCTGCTGGTCCTTGGTCTAGAATCCACATTGATTTTGCTGGCCCAGTGGGGTCTCAGTATTTTTTAATAGTGGTTGATGCCTTCTCCAAATGGTTGGAAATAATAGCAATGAACAACATAACCACAAGTGCCACTATCAAGGTATTGAGCAGACTGTTTGCATCCCATGGTTGCCCAGATCTCTTAGTGTCTGACAATGGGCCACAGCTAACAGCCAGGCAATTCGAATTGTTCCTAGATGGCCTAGGGGTCAGGCATGCCCTCATCTCGCCTTATTCGCCCTGGGCTAACAGATTGGCAGAACGTTACGTACGGGTGGCAAAGGAGGCATTGCGCAGGTCAGGCCCTGGGGATGTGTAACAGAACTTGGACCAATTCTTACTCACCCAACACATTACCCCTAACTCGCACACACATGCAAGCCCTGCAGAGTTATTGATGGGAAGGAAGTTGAGGTCACCACTAGACAGGTTAAACCCAAGGTTCTGTGTTAATAATAACCAAATGTGTACAAAACCTGAAAGAGAAATGTATTTGGGACAAAATGTATATGTAAAAAGTTTTGATGGAAATGTAAACTGGATGAAGGGAATTATTGTTAAGCAAAATGCACCTAAGACCTATGTTGTTAAACTAGAGGATGGTCGTTTGTGGAAACGACACATAGACCACATTCGGAAGCGAACAGAAAATCAATTGCCACAAACCGCTGACATGGACTCTCCCCCTTCAACAGACTTTAGTACATTGCCCGAAATAAGAGACACGCAAAGAGACTTATCGGGCCAGGGGGAACCATCCAGCGACGCCGAACCATCCTCGTCCTCCGAAGCCTTCGTTGGGCCCGCCAGGCCAAGTCCGCCACACCGGGAGAACAGCGGCGAGCCATCCTCCACAGTCAGTGGCGAAGGAGAAATTGAACTGCGCAGGTCAGCGCGAGCTCCTCAGAGGCCCCACCGATTGGACGACTTTGTCACATGGCTTTCTTGATGGATGTGTCCAACTATGAGGGGAGGGGTGTTGTATCCTGTAATGGCTACCTTGTAACTCTGTAAATAGTTTGTTCCTCTTTCAGCGCTGTCTGAGCCCAAGCAGGAAGTCGCTCCTGATTGGCTCAGACGCGGCCGGCTCTAGCTTTGGCGGGAACCGCAAATATATAAAAGGAGCGGTTTCTCCAGGCAGAGTCAGTCGGTACTCGCTGAATTGTCACTTTACCTTGCTGAGCTGTCACTTGTTCTCTGAGCTGAATAAAAGTACCGATTGCTCAAAACCCTGTCTCTGGGTCTACTTCACTAAGGGTTGAAAACAATGCAATATTAATGTGTATCTAAATACCATTTACATGCAACTCTTGATGTAAATGTTTTACGGAAGTTACAGATTCATGAGAAAATGAAAAAAAAGGGATTTAGAAGCTGAAATATGTAAAAAAAATATACACCAATCTTCTTTTTGAAGGCAATACTCTTTTGGGGGGGATAGGTAATTGAATTGAGCCCCCTTCCATTAATTTCCAATCAACTGGTGGGTGTTCAGAGATTTGTAGTGCTAGCACAAGTTACTGATTTGTTCAAAAAGTCACATGCCACTCACACACACAAGAAAGTTTTCCCACACATTTACAGAGCCTTGGGTTAAACAAAGCGCTATCCCCATTTGCAAATATAATGATTAACCCCAGATTAAGTAAAAGGATCAAAGTTTCCTGCAAAAGAACTCTGTGCGATGTCACACTTGGGGAGAGAGGGAGAAATACCCCCAAAACGTTTTAAAATGACATCATCTTTAAGGTCTTTAAGTAATGCTGAATAATATTCCAAAATTGGTAAAATATGGACTAGATTTGAAAATATGAGAATGAATGATATATAATTCCCCACAGCAAGAAGATGTTGAGATAGTTAAAATCATTATTTTATTATGTTGGCGGGAGGAAGCTATGATTGTTTAAATGAAGAAAGTTAATATGCTCCATTAAGTATGTATTAGAGAAGAAGATTTTAGACATATACAGTGTTATGTACTGATGCTGTGTTTTATTGTAAGGTGGAGAAGAATAAAAAAAATTCATAACCAGAAAAAAATATTCTTTTATTCAAATAAGAGATTATGTTTAATTTTGTCTCTAATTTGAAATTGCTTCCAGATATTTTGTTTGCAGTGCAAAAAAATGAAATGTTGATTCTGTTTTTGTAAACTAGACAGGCTTCTTGTTATAGAAATGGCTTGTATGTACTGTTGTGTAAAAACAAAATATTGTGGTTGTAGTGTTGTTACCTTTGACTCTGCAAAAGAGAGTTGGAAGTTGGTGCCTTTTCTTTTCTTTTTTCCTGTTACACTCCCTCTTTTTCTCTTCCTCTCTTCTTACTTTTTCATGTTTTTTTCTTTGCATTTTACACTTTGATAAAGTAATAAAAAAGTTAAATTGAAAATAATGTGACATCATCCCACCTAGATGGCTGTGAAAATATTTACGGACCCCTCACATCCTGGACACAAATTGTTTCCACTCCTACCCTCAAAACGACGCTATAGAGCACTGCACCCCAGAACAACTAGACACAAGGATAGTTTTTCCCCGAATGCCATCACTCTGCTAAACAACTAATTCCTTCTACACTGTCAAACTATTTACTAAATCTGTGCTACTATTAGTCTTCTCATCGTTCCCGTCACCCATCTTCTTCCACTTATGACTCTATCACTGTAACTTGTTGCTTGTATCCTTATGATTTATATTAATATTGATTGCTTCCCAATTGCTTATTTGTACCCTATGACAATCATTAAGTATTGTACCTCATGATTGTTGACAAATGTCTCTTTTCTTTTATGTTCACTGAGAGCATATGCACCAAAGACAAATTCCTTATGTGTCCAATCACCCTTGGCCAATAAAGAAATCTATTCTGTTCTGTTCTATTCAGATACATGAGATCAGCTCACTCCCTAACTGGATTCAGCTTCGGTACTTCTTTGGTACTTCCAGACTTCACATGTTGGATATCTGTAAGTCCTTTCTCCTACTATGAAGGCAGAGTATGCAGCATATTTATAGCTTAATCTTTTAGTTGAACATCATAATCATGATTGCGATGGTGATGGTTATTGTGATTTTTTTAAAGTTTTATTTATTGTTTTTAATACGTACATTCAAAAAAATATTTACAGATTATTGCCCATTTTTAATATACAGTTACACTTTGTCTTTACTTCTGAAATACAAGAAAAAGAAAATAAAATAACAGGAAAATGAGAAGCGTACTTTGATCCAAAAAGAAAGATATTAAAATAGCGAAAGTTGTGAACGTAAACATATATTTACAATAAGCCAATTGAAGAAAAAATTATCAGATATTTCAGTACACCTTTAGCCTGAAATTAACTGTCATTCTGTCTGGTATCTTTTTTAAATTGACTTGTGCCATTTCTCCCATATATTAGTGGTTTCATTATTTTTTGTTCCCTTAATATCCCTTGTCATCTCATCCATTTCTGCACATCTGTATATTGTGATTGTAATTGTTAACAACCCTGTAAACCTTTTCTTTGGGGTCAGAGTGCCTGGATGCCATTCCTGATGCCTATATGGAGCCCATAGCAGGTATTTTCCCTGATAGAGAAACATCTGTCACTGCCTAGGGTTGAAATCTCAACCTTCCAAATGGGAAGCGAGAATTTTGACCTATAGGCCACTTAGGACAGTGTTTCCCAACCTTGCAACTTGAAAATATTTGGTCTTCAACTCCCAGAATTCAAATATCTTCAAGTTGCAAAGATTGGGAAACACTGACTTAGGGAACTGCTGAAAAACAGTCTGTGAACCCTACATGATTGACAATATAAGCCCCCAGTTCTGAGAACTCAGTGGGAACACATTTGTGGGGTTCCAGGTTGGGGGACACAATGGTGAGCAGCTTTTCTGGGTTTCTCAATGCTCCCAACTGCACAACAACATTTTTAATTTGGCAGCAGCTGGAATTATAACCCGGGGATAATTGGGGAAAATAATATACTTAAAAACAACAAGACGACGATTATAAGGATATATGCCTTCTTCCCTGGAAACCAAGTGGGTCAAAGTATATACAAATTGTACTCTTGACAAAATGGGAGGTTGAGGAGGATAAGAAGATATTTATGAGGTAAATAAAACTATATTAGTTTAACAAGCTGGCATGTAGAGCTTTGGATTCTAAAAGAGGGGGAAGGAAGAAAAAAAAAAACCAGGAGAGTAGAACAGATTACTCACTGAAGCAACTTGACTGTGCCACTAATAAAATTAAGTGTTGGAACATAAATGTTTTAATTTCAGCGCAAACGTTCCAAGCAATATTGTTCCCCCAGTGCCCCTCCTTTCTTTCTACCCTCTCCCAGCCTAGACTAATCCATTTAGAGAAAAATTTACATTTTATTTCTCCAAACCCATTAGCATTAATATAAAGGTCAACCTTGGAAAGCAGCGTCTACAGCCCATGCACCAGGGCAAGGCACTCTCCCACCAGGGTAAGGCCAGCGAAGGTCTCTCACTCCACCGGACTGACAAGAATCTTTAATTTAAGAGGTCACTCCTCATGACAACACTCAGCCTTGGGTGGGGGTGGGGTGGAGGGAGGGAAGGAAGGAGGAGGAAAAACTCCAATCCCAACTTTATAAGGCCTTGGTAAGGCCACGCGTGAAATACTGCATGCAGTTTTGGTTGCCACAATGTAAAAAAAATATGTTGAGACTCTAGAAAGAATACAGAGCAGAGCAGCAAAGATGATTAGGGGACTGGAGGCTAAAACATATGAAGAATGGTTGCAGGAATAGGGTAGGTCTAATTTAAAGAAAAAAAAGACCAGGGGAGAGATGATAGCCGTGTTCTGTTATCTAAGAGCCTGCCACAAGAAAGAGGAGTAAAGCTATTCTCCAAAGTACAGGAGCGCAGGAGAAAAAATTTCTTCCTCTACCCGTTATGCAGCTATGGGTTATGTTGTCTCTTATCTAACCATTCCGTAGGAGGAATCGCTTCACCTGGTCCCCCAAGGTCATTCCCACATACAATTACAAGTGCAAACCCAGAAGAGGGGCAGCATACAAATCCAATTAATATTAATGATGATGATAATGATGATGTATGGTGTAAACTCAGTCAAAGTTTTGTAAAGATGCCAACAAAATCTGAATGTGCTCAAGCTTTTGGCATATTCTTACACTTTTTCATGTCTAGATGTCCAGTGAATACCTAACATGGAACAAACAAGATGGTGCACCTAAAACCATTCTTGGCATCCTCCACCTGTATTTATCATTTGGTTATTTTATTTTATTATTTGGTGTTAGCATTATTAGAATGCCAATATGAAACACTGCAAAGCCAAGAGGCATTGTCTACCACCATATTTATTTACAGTTAGCAATATGCGCTCCATTGATCTTCTTAGAAAATAAACACACAACTCAGTGCTGTGCTTGGGAAGGCACATTACCAAGAAACGGGTGAGGAAAGCAGGAATGAACAAAAACAGCCTGGCATATTTAGAAGAAAAGAAGGGAGCCACTTCACCAAATTCTGCTAAATGGCCTTTCTAATGAGGCGGACTGGGGGAATTCTGGGAGTTGAAATCCATAAGTTGTAACATTTCCTAAGTTTGAAGTTCTCCACTCTAAGATGTGATAAGCACTTTATCCTAACACTTCTTTCCATGCAAAATGATGGGAGTTGACTGAGCCCCCCCCTCCCCGAAGAAAGGGGAATGGACCTGTTCTGTCTCAGTGCCAAAGCCCAATAATCAGATGCACACCAATTGTGTAACTAACAAAAGGATTTAATATTTACAAAAGTCCCAGTATTGTAAGAGTCTTTTAAGAGTCTTTTCAAAGGGAGAAACAAATCTAGCAAAGTCAATTGGCCCAGAGAGAAGATAAACATGGTAATAATTATGAGGTGAAGCAAGATTTCCAAGGCGTAGTTCTCAAAAATAACTGGAAAACTGAAGTTCATTAGCAAAGCCAAGAATGTGCTTTTTTGAAACACAAACTGAATTCAATAGTCAAGGTGAGATGTTTCCGAAATGAATTATGTTCTCTGCAACAAGGTGGGACATACCTCACCCTTAAATACTGTGAGGGTGTTACCCAATAGCCAGCCACCACTCATGTCTCCTAGAGGCCCTACAAACTCTGGCATCCAGAAGAGGCGCCTTCTCTTCTCCTGAGCCACTTAGAACAGGAAATGCAAAGTCATCCCTCGTAGGAAGTGCTGATTCACTCAACCCAGGAAATGCAGAAGGCACTGGTTGTTCTGACCTTGACCCCTCATCTACTTCACTGTGAATCTCAGGTGCCAGGAACACAGGATGCCCGTACTACACCTCCACAGTCTCTGCATCCTCTGAGTCCATGACTATTTGTGCAGTCCGCGAGCGAACCACAACAAGACCAATGTCATCTGGCTTACAAGGATTTGATAAACTATGACATAGCATCATTCCCCGGTACAATGTCCAAGACTAAGTCAATATTTGGAACGAGGGGTTTGGTTTTCTTTGCAACTTTGCATTACCAGTAAACAAGAAATGCAGACCTCAGTAAAATAAATAGCCTATTTTAAAAAGAAGAAAGAAAGAAAGCCATGTAAGTTTCTTTGAGCCAACATTCAACTTTGCCCAACAATTAGTGGTCTGAATGGCAAACTCCTTGGAGAAAGCATCTGCACTCTAAGTATGTGCTAATTTTTAATTTGAAATTCATTTCTTTTTAAATTTTATAGGGCATTTATGGTTTCTACAACTTAGTGGCATTTATCATTGTAGTGACATCAGATAATAATAATTTAATTTCTACTCTTGTGGTTTAAAAAGCTAATAAATAGAAGAAGTAAATATTTCAGTAACCATTCCATTGTCCCAACTTCTAATTGTATTTATACAATGTTGTTCAAGAGTCAAAACATTTCTTCTCCATTCTCTTTTTTGTTAAGATAAGGTCTTAGTCAAGATGATTAAGAGTGTTGGGTTAGGTGCTTAAAAATCAGCATGAAACTCATTTCAAAGACTAATTTTTAAATGGCAATATTTTTGTAACAAATCTTTATTTTCAAGAATAGAAGCCAGCCAGCAATAATATAGAAATAACGACAATACAATTTCCAAATTTCACCATAGGAATGTATGATGAGTTATAAGATTTCTAAACTACAGTGATCATAGCTTCGAAGGGGCTGGATTGAAGCTGATGGCTGGAATCAGGGAAGTTATGAGCTGAGGTTAGGTTGTGTCGAAGACGACGTAATCTTAAACTTTCTAAGCCTAGGAATTCAAGTCTGGTTGAATAAGATATTCTGTTGCTACTAGAGGAGAGGAGGGCTCCACTAAGTATCTCTGGACACTTTCTAATGTATTTATGTCCAAAATGCAGAGCTTTCTCTCAGCCCTATGATTCTCTGAGCTCAGGCAACCAGTAGGGATGCATGACTGCCATCTAGTGCTTTTCTGGATTATTGCATTATTATTATTATTATTATTATTATTATTATTATTATTATTATTATTAAAAGAGCCAGGGTGGCGCAGCAGGTAGAGTGCTGTACTGCAGGCCACTTAAGCTGACTGTAGATCTGTAGGTCAGCGGTTCAAATCTCATCACCGGCTCAAGGTTGACTCAGCCATCTATCCTTGGTAGGTAAAGTGAGGACCCGGATTGTGGGGGCAATATGCTGAATATGTTTAAAAGTGCTATTGATAACATGTTGTAAGCCTCCCTGAGTCTAACGAGAAGGGCGGCATAAAAATTGAATAAATAAAAAAATAAATTGCAACCCTTCTCTGGTCACTCTATCCTAAATGTTTCTCTTCATCAGGAAGCTGCTCCTTTTCTCCTGGTGTTTGCTCAGATAAGATTAGAAAGATGATATACCATATTTTTTGGAGCATAAGACGCACCAGACCATAAGATACACATTAGTTTTTGGGGAGGAAAATAGGGAAAAGAATCTGCTTACCACATATTCATCTGGTTAGCATCCTTAGTCTGGTCAGTTTCAGCACATTATGGTTAGGGCTTTTAAAAAAAACTTATTTGGAAAGAGTAACAATAAAAGAGCTTGCAAGCCAGTAAGAGCTGGGAAAATTATTAGCATCTGATTAGGGCTGGAAGGAAACATGTGGAGCAAGTTAGAGCAATGAAAAAAACCCTGCAAAGACTTAGTGCTTGGAAACATTATTTGCAAAGAGTAACAATGAAAGAACCTGCAAGGTAACAGCTGGGAAGATCATTAGCACCAGTTAGGCCTGGGGGGGGGGGGAAGCTTCAAAACACTCCTGCATTTTCAGCCTCTTTTAGGGAGGGAAAAGGTGCATCTTATACAGTGGTACCTTTACTTACGAATGTAACTTGTTCCGTGACCAGGTTCTTAAGTAGAAAAGTTTTTAAGAAGAAGCAATTTTCCCCATAGGAATCAATGTAAAAGCAAATAATGCGTGCAAATGGGGAAACCACAGGGGGGGGGGGAGGCCCTGTTTCCTCCCAGGAGATTCCTAGAGAAGCCTTATAGAGGCTTTACCCCACCTTTTCCAGCCCTGTTTCCTCCCAGGAGATTCCTAGAAAGGCCCCACAGAGGCTTCTCCATGCCTTTTCTGGCCCTGTTTCCTCCCAGGAGATTCCTAGAGAGGCCCCACAGAGGCTTCTCCCCACCTTTTCCGGCCCTGTTTCCTCCCAGGAGATTCCTAGGGAGGCCTCACGGAGGCTTCTCCCTGCCTTTTCCGGTTGCAGTTTCAGAGGCTCGGGGTTTGTAAGTCAAAAATGGTTCTTGAGAAGAGGCAAAAAAATCTTGAACACCCGGTTCTTATCTATAAAAGTTCATAAGTAGAGGCGTTTGTAGGCAGGGGTACCACTGTACTCCGAAAAATACGGTATATTTTTTTAAAAAAAACAATTCCTCCCATATCTCTTCAATCCCTCCAGTGTGTCCATATTACTCTTTCAAAACACCCCTGATGTAAAACAATCAATATGTACTGGTGTACCTTTCTATTCCTATTCGCCCACTCCACTGGTTGGAGAGGGAGTGGAGGGTGAGAATGAAGAGGCAGGGGGCACATCATATTATGTCATTGGGGAGGGGTGAAAAGCAAGCTGCACTCGATCCTTATGGAAGTCTGTTAAAATTAATTGGCAAAAGCTTTTAAAGCGTGCAGGACCCCGGGCCAAATGGATCTCCTGCGCACTGCCTCCTCCGTGATGCCAGAGGAAGAGGTCACTGCGAATCGGTAGATTTATGCAGAAGTCTGCCCCCGTGATGGAAAATTGAGACAAAAGTGTTTGGATTTTATTATTCCATTTACTCTGACCTGGGGCCAGTGTGGGGTTTGGGGAGCCTGGTTTATGTATTCAGCTGGTTTCCACACTGAAGGCCATTTGGAGATACTTAGCCAAACGGAGCCCCCCCCCTCCTCTCAGAGCTCACAGCTGTAACAACACCGTATCAAATATAAGTTAGAGTGAAAATGCAGACCCAACGTCTCCAGCAGGTGCTTTTTCAAGAGAATGATGGAAGGGGAGGGGGGCTTTAAAAGTTGTCCTACTCCTACCTTACCCTACCCTACCTTACTCTACCCTATCAATTTTGTCTTGATTGCAAGGGAATACGTGAAGTTAAAGGGCTCCCTCTCTGTCATTCCCCTTTTTAAAAAAATGTCACAGAATATGGAAAGGAAATGTTATGCAAGCTGGTCATTTCTTCAAGAGGGAGAGCTCCAAAGGTTTGAAGAAATTCTGTGTTAAGATCAAATTTATGAGGCATCTATGGGCCTGCTACTAATACTCTCCCCATTGACTCCCCTGTCACCCCTTTCTCTGCCCCTTTTCTCTACCCTCACCCCCCCCCCCACTTTTTAAGTCCTCCATCCATCCTGTGACTTCAGCGGTGTTAAGCTGATAAATGGAGTGAAGCTCTGGTAGGAGAGTAGCCCATTCTGGGCCATTGAACCAGTCAACTTTTTAATGCCACAGTGTTTCCTCCGAAACAATTCAGTTGTGCAAGTGTGACTCTTCTTATGTCCACACTGAAGGGAGAGGAGCAACTACTGGATGTGAAGACTAGTTAAGTGATTCATTTATTTACTTATTTTTCAGTAAATAAATCAGATCTGCTCAGATCTCTAAAAATAGATAGATAGATGGATAGATAGATAGATAGATAGATAGATAGATAGATAGATAGATAGATAGATAGATAGATAGATAGATAGATAGTTCTGAGTTCGGGTTTTGCCCTGTGTAATGTTTTGCATGTCTATGCGACGTTTCGGTGAAATCACATTCACCATCATCAGGCTGGAGTTCCAATCTTTGTGTTTTAGATAGATAGATAGATAGATAGATAGATAGACAGACAGATAGACAGACAGACAGACTGATTGGATTTATATGCCGCCCCTCTCTGAGGACTCACATACTTCTTATTTGGGAGAGCTAATTCAGGCTCAAACACAGATGGACGATGGGTTGTGCAGCAATTTGTGCAACGTGCGGAAGCAACAAACCATGCCGAAACTTGGGCACATCTGCGCCTCCGCGCACAATTATGCTACCTGCACAGCTGCAGTAGCAGAATTGCGCTGGACTCTGCTAGCACTCAGAGCCACAGGAGCGAGCACATGTCACCATTCCACCTTAGCAGCCCACCACTGGATTGACTCCTTCTTCATTCCCTGAGATATTGGAACAGTTCTATTCCATTCCATTCCATTCCATTCCATTCTATTCTATTCTATCCTATCCCATCCCATCCTATCCTACTCCACTCCACTCTTTCTTAGGAAATATCCTTACAAAAATAATAATAATGATAATAATAATAATAATAATAATAATAATAATAATAATAATAATTGTTGTTGTTATATTATTATTATTATTATTATTATTATTATTATTATTATTAATTAGATTTGTATGCCGCTCACAAAAATCATAACAAAGTACAAATCTAATATCTAAAAACACAATTAAAAAACCCTTATTTATAAAATAATCACACAACCCAATCAAACCATACATAAAGCAGTAGTTAGGGGAGGTTTCAATTTCCCCAGGCCTGGTGGCAAAGGTGAGTTTTCAACAACTTACAAAAGGCGAGGAGGGTGGGGGCGGTTCTGATCTCCAGGGGGAGTTGGTTCCAGAGGGCCGGGTCCGCCACTGAGAAGGCTCTCCCCTGGGCCCAGCCAGACAACATTGCTTAGTCGACAGGAACCGGAGAAGGCTGCTGGGGTTATGCTGTTTTTTGCACTACGGGGGTGGGTGGGTGTTCAGGAAAGCATTCTTTTTTTCATGTACCAGGCTTCAGTAATGCCTGTGCGCATGCGTGGCGGGCAGCATGGTGGGGAGGGAAGGGGCGTGGCCATGTGCACGCATGCTAGCACATCCACACACACCCTTTTGGCATACAAACCAAAAAAGGTGCCATAGAATATATCAATAATATACATAATTGTACATTTTATCCATCATTCTTCAATTAATATCCTATTTTGCACCTACTTTACATTTCTGTTCCTCAGTCTGTTATTCTTCTTCTCTTTACACTCTGCTCCCTCTTTCTCCATCTCTTCCCTCGACCTTCTTGCTCCTTCTTCCCTCCACTCCTCCACTCCTCCCTTCCCCTTTTCCACTTCCTCTTTCTCCTTCTTTACCTTCTCCTGAGTGCTTATTTATTTATTATTTTTATTAATTGGACTTTTATGCCGCCCCTCTCCGAGGACTTGGGGTGGCTTACAACATATAATAAAACAATTATGCTGGTTCATCTCTTGTTTAACAAACTGACAGTTTATTCCCGCAAACCTGGGGAATTCTGGGAGCTGAAGTCCACATATCTTCAAGTGGCCAAGGTTGGGAAACACTGCTTTAAAGTGTGTCTCTCCTGAATTTTTACAATTTTTGATCATTTCTATACACACAATTCTTTATTTTAGGTATATGCTGCTTATCTAACACCGCCTCTTGAAGACCTAATTTTGTCTCCTGAGTCTACCATCATTCATTCTCCATTTTCTTCTTTTTTTAGTCAATCTAATTTAATTTCTATGCATATTCATTTTCTATCCAATCATAAAATTTCACCCATATTTATAATATTCTGTGTCTTCCTTGTCTTTAATTTTCATTGCCAGTCTAAGGAGATCAATTTCCATCGAACGGACATGGCCTTTTGAAAATGGGCAGGGTAACAAGTGGAGAAGGTCCAAATAGGGTTGAATCAAATCAGGGTCTGCTAATTTAATTTGTCAGATTCAATCCATCCGTTGATTCAATTTATCAAATTGGTGTAATGCTTCAAATTGTTCCAAATCAATTCAGGGCAACAATATTCACACAAGCTGAATTTTAAGCGCTCTTCAGGGATTCCAAAAAATGTAGCTGGAGGGAAAGAATGGTGCATCTTGGTCTTCCCTCTCTGACCATTTTGTGTTCTTAGGGAGGGCTAGCTAAAATTGTAATGGAAGGAAGAAAAGGCTGTCTTTCAAACACCGATTTGGCCTACCCTGCAGGACTGTTAAGAGGATAAAATGGCATTCTTGCAAGTATGTGGCTCAGAGCAATTTTGAAAAAAGGAAAAGAAAAGACGGAACTCTAGATGTAATTAATTATGTTAACACATTTTCTTTTCACAAGGGAGAAGGAAATATAGGTAAAGAGCAGATAGATGATGGATGGATGGATGGATGGATAAATTGACAGTCAGATAGAAGATAGATATATTGATAAACCGAAAGATAAATAGATGATAGATGAGGGCTAGACATCTGTCTGTCCATCCATCCATCCGTCCATCCATCCATCCATCCATCCATCCATCCATCCATCCATCTATCTATCTATCTATCCATCTATCCATCTATCCATCTATCCATCTATCCATCTATCCATCTATCTGAATATATCGCCGCTCTGAGTCCTCGGAGAGGGGCGGCATACAAACAAACAAATAAATAAATTTATTTATCACTGGAGGCTTTCAAAAAGAGATTGGACTGTCATTTGTCAGAAATGGTCCCCTGCTTAGGCAGGGGTTTGGACTAGATGACTTACAAGGTCCCTTCCAAATCTGATGTGATCTGTTACAGATAGATAATAGCTAGCTAGCTAGCTAGAGACAGACAGACGGACAGACAGACAGACAGATGAAAAGAGAGAAATAGAAATAGAGATAGAGATAGAAATAGAGAAAGAGATTTATTTTAGATTAATGTGATGTCAATTTTATACAAGATACGTAGCTCTATCTAGTTAAACGAGAAAGGACAATAGTTTAAAAAAACTAAGAATGGGAAATGTTTAAATTTTGGGTCTACAGCAAAAGAAACAATGGAAACTGGACTAGTTTTATTGTACAGATTAATATTGCAATGAAGGACAAACAGAGCTGTTATTTAGAGTGGATGCTGTAAAATTGTAAGCACTTGCAGAAAAAAGGAAGAAAAAGTTATTGCAGCCCTGGGCTTTATCACCTTCACTTCCCAAACAAGGAGTGTTTCCCATTCTCTGGGAAACACCCTACCAAAAGTACAGAAAGAAGGAAGAAGGAACACAGTTGAGTTAACTAGTGTCCATTCCTGCAAACAAAGAGAAAAGGGGGTGGAGGGAAAGATATGTAAATTTCTTTCTCTTTCAACCCCCCTGCCCCATTTCCTAACAAAAAAAGAAAGGAAGGAAGAAAGCTTTCCCCTCCTCCCTTATTTGAAAATAACCAGGCTGCTGCTAGAGTAATGTTCTTACATATAAATTGAAATCCTTTTTGCTATTTACACTACTGATTTCTTCACTTTCTTTAATCTCCTCTTTCAAATTAATACACAATAACAGCAGATTCTTCTCTGGGCTGTCTTGCCGCTTGTTCATATTTACTCAAGTGTCTGGAGTGAAGATTGTACACATTCTTTTAATCCACCTGGCTGTGTTAGTTAAAAGCGCAGATAAAATCAGCTGCACTTAAAATCTTAACCTTTTAAGTCTGAAATATTTTTGAATGTCTGGGATCATGGCAACTGTCCAAGGGGGAGATGGGGGCGGGAGGGGGGGGGCCGAGAGAAATGGCCCCTCAAATGTTTTAGATTTGGGGGCGATTTATTTTCACACCATGTCCACGGAAGGACAATTGTGGCTCTGCAAATTTCTATGAATTGGCCACTTCATCAGACAAAATTGCCTCTGGTTAACAAAGGCTCTGGAGAGGTTTAATATATCTATTCCCGTCCAAGCTTTTATTATGTGCCATTGTCTGAAATACCACAACATTTGTACGAGGCATTTCATTGATCAGAGATCTGACCTGTCCTACAAGGAGTAAACTATGCCAGTTTAATCCCAGATTATTCTTTCAATCCTGATGGTTGGCTTAGTGCCGTGATGGTGAACCTATGGCATGCATGCCATAGGTGGCATGCAGAGCCATATCAGAGGGCACGCAAGACTTTGCCATGTTTAAGCTCCAGTGCGCATGAGAGCCGGGGTGGCGCAGCAGGTAGAGTGCTGTACTGCAGGCCACTGAAAGTGACTGTAGATCTGCAGGTCAGCAGTTCAAATCTCATCAGTGGCTCAAGGTTGACTCAGCCTTCCATCCTTCTGAGGTGGGTAAAATGGGGACCCTGATTGTGGGGGAAATAGGCTGGCTCTGTTAAAAATTGCTATTGCTGACATGTTGTAAACCACCCTGAGTCTAAGGAGAAGGGCAGCATAAAAATTGAATGAATGAATGAATGAATGAATGAATGAATGAATAAATAAATAAATAAATAAATAAATAGCCGCCCCGAGTCTACGGAGAGGGGCGGCATACAAATCCAATAAATTATTATTATTATTATTAAATAACTAACCAACTAAACAAACAAACAAACAAACAAACAAATAAACAAATAAAGGGCGTTTCCTCCTCAGACACTTTAGGGAAGCTTCCCTGGAATCCCAGAGGCAAAATAAAAAATAAAATCCCCCAATGGACAAACCAGAAGTTCAGAAAAACGCACTTCTGGTTTGCCTGTTGTGCTGTTTTTTGCACTGTGGAGGGTTCAGGGAAGCTTCCCAGCAAAACCTGCCGCTCCGAGTCCTTGGAGAGGGGCGGCATACAAATCTAATATATTATTATTATTATTATTATTATTATTATTATTATTATTATTATTATTATTATTAATAATAATAATATATATATATATATATATTATTATTATTATTATTATTATTATTATTATTATTGCCTATGGAACTGATAGTGGATTAGAGAGGAGCCCCATTTGGTGATGCGCCAGCAACCGGTGCAGCCGGCACCCAAGCTGGACAGTGGGGAGGATGACGAGGACATATTGTCAGAGGCAGAGGCTCAGCCAGGGCCTTCGGAACCTCCAGCACATTAGAGCAGTGATGAGGGAAAAGAGGCTCCTCCTCTTCTTGATGCAAGAGCCTACAGCGCTGCCAAGAGACAGGAAGGGTTACTCCAGAGGAGGTCTTCTCGAGAGTAATGAAATGAAATGAAATGAAATGAAATGAAATAAAATAATAAAATAAAATAAAATAAAATAAAATAAAATAAAATAAAATAAAATAAAATAAAATAAAATAAAATAAAATAAAATAAAATAAAATAAAATAAAATAAAATAAAATAAAATAAAATAAAATAAAATAAAATAAAATAAAATAAAATAAAATAAAATAAAATAAAATAAAATAAAATAAAATAAAATAAAATAAAATAAAATCACATCACATCACATCACATCACATCACATCACATCACATCACATCACAACACAACACAACACAACACAACACAACACAACACAACACAACACAAAACAAAACAAAACATCTCATGAGGGGACATGCCCGTGTGCGAGACTTCAGCGATTTTTTGCGTCTGTGCATGCGCGGAAGCAAAAGAAATCACTGAAATCTTGTGCGTGTGTCTCCCCCCCTTGTAAGATTTTGCTTCCTGCACATGTGCAGAAGCAAAGCCTTGCAGGGATGCGCGTGCATGCCAGAGACCTGAAGCAGCGGGCACAGCGCACCCATAGTAGCGGCCAGTGCAATCCGCCCCGGGGGGAGATCCATGGGCACCGTTTCTCTCTCCGCATCTCTTTTTGTGTCACTTTCTTCTCTCAATCGCACTTCAACAAGAGTCCTTATAGAAGCCAGTATAATGGTGGCATTGTTGGGCTCGGGATTTAATTTCCACCGTCACAAGCAGCTCCAGATTCCCTGTCATTGCAATTGGTCACCCTTTTTGTGTCTGCTATATCTTGCTGGAGTTATCTTTTCTCTCCCCCCGCCCCTTGCATAATCTCCTTGCTTGGAATGGAACTGCCCAGAGGTAATAAAGAGAGATAAAACTGAGAAGTGGGAAGACAGAGGTGATCCAAAGGAGCAGAAGACTCCCAATTAGATTAACTCTGTAGATTTATACAAATAAGTCATAAAAAAGAGTTTAGATTTATACAAATGAAAAATAAAAGGAAATAAGAGCATAGGAAAATGAATTTGGGGTCCAAATGTCCCTCCCAACCTCCCCTTCCCTCCATTCTTCCTTTCCTTTCCCTTCCTTTCCCTTCCTCCCATCCCCTTCCTTTCCTCTATTTTCTTTCCCCTCTTCCCCTTCCCTTCTCCTTCCTTCCTTCCTTCCTTCCTTCCTTCCTTTCCTTCCTTTCTTCCCAGCCCTTCCCTTCCTCTTCCCTCCTCCCTCTTCTCTCTGTAACTCTACTCTTCCCACTGTTGGACCACCTATTGGATGAAGGCTGAGTTATGCCACTTTGTCCCAGCAGGGTAGTGGACCCTTCCAAAGGGACATCAAAAGGAAGTGAGGGAAAAGGAAGAGACAAGCTAGCGTGGATTAAAGAGAAGAGCTGACCTTAAATCTTGACCCAATCCTGCACTAATTGATGGATTTTCAAGTCGGGAAAATTCTTCATTAATGCCCACTGAAGTTCAAGAGACTTTCTCTCCCTTGTTCCTACCTCTCCTCTCATATCGGCCCTTCATTGCTAACGCTGACAGCTTATAAAATAAAACAGTTTTGTTTTGAGTGGAAGTGCCATCAATCTTTTTCTTCTGAGCCCAGGGTAGGTGGAAGGAAGATGCTGGTGGGTTAAAGTTATGGTGCGAATGCCTCAGGCACTCCAGGAAGATCATTTATTTCACTAATGAAAGGAAAGAGAAAAGCAGAAAAGCATGTGTAGCATTCTTCCCTGGGAAGAAATGAAAGCAAAAAAATTACCCGCGTACTCAAAAAATTAATTCAGCTTATATGAAACATGCCCTTAAATAAATAGAACCAGAAGATGCTGTGTAAAGAGATACACAAATCCAGTCCAGGGTGGTTGTTTTTCAACCCTGAGGCTACTTTTTCTTTACTTTCATATTCTGGATAAACTTGGGCCCTTCTACTGCTGTCCAACATCTTTTTTCTTGACTGGATAGAAGCTATTTATTTTTCATCAATGAATTTTCACCGAAAACAAACAGTTCTAAGGGATAAGAAACAAGCCCTCAGTCAATAGGATATGAGAGTAACCTTGGGAGACAGGAGGAAGAATCCGGCCTGGACAATCTAAATATGGTATATAAAAGCCAAATACCACGCTCGCATCATCACAAAATCTCCAGAACCGTAAAGCCTACAAATTTGAAACTTGGCTTCTCGGTGCTCACTAAAAAACAATTTTTTGAAATGACAATCAGATCATTATTATTTTTTCTTATATTTTTATTAACATGCTCTGATGCTAAGGAGTTAGATGTTCTACTCCGCTCCCCACCTGAAAAGAACTCTGTTCCAACTGCCAGTGGGCATGCCAAGAACATGACTCATTCGGCCTGTGCGCTGGGAGTTTAGACATTCTACTCCATGCTAAGGAGTTCAGTTTCATACCAAAGCATGGGTGTCCAGATAACTAGTCAAGTATTAAATTAAATCTGAATCCAGAGGAGGATCAGACAAGGAGCAAGCATCTCAGAAGGAACCCTTCCCTGCCCTCTGGAAAGTAAAAGCAAAGAACTTGCAGTTTTAGGCTTGCAAGGTTCTTGTTATTGTACCTTACAATAAATATTTGGATAGTCCTCAATTTACAAACACAGTTGGGACCAGAATTTCTATGGATAAGCAAGAGAGTTGTTAAGCTACCTGTTTCCTGCATTGGTTGCCGATCAGTTTCTGGTCACAATTCAAAGTGATGGTAATGACCTATAAAGCCCTACATGGCACCAGACCAGAATACCTTCGGGACCGCCTTCTGCTGCACGAATCCCAGCAGCCGATTAGGACCCACAGAGTTGGCCTTCTCCGGGTGCCGTCAACTAAACAATGTCGGTTGGCGGGGCTCAGGGGAAGAGCCTTCTCTGTGGCGGCCCCGGCTCTCTGGAATCAACTCCCCCCAGAGATTCGAACAGCCCCCATCCTCCTTGCCTTCTGTAAAATGCTGAAGACTCACCTCTGTCGCCAGGCGTGGGGATGATTATCACCCCCCCCCCCTTTGTTGTTTTTTCCAACCTCTGTTGTATGATGAATTGGGTTGAATGTGTACGAATGTGTAGTTGGGGACCTTATGACACTGGTTATGTTTATTAATGTTTTTTAATTGACTTTTAAATTTTATTATTAGATTTGTAATGTATTGTATTATTGTTATGTTGTGAGCCACCCCGAGTCTTTGGAGAGGGGTGGCATACAAATCTAATAAATTATTATTGTTGTTGTTGTTGTTATTATTATTATTATTATTATTATTATTATTAAATTATTATTATTAAATTATTATTATTTTTCCATGGTGGTTAAAGGTGAATTTTGATCCTATGACTGTGATGATGCTGTGATGGTCATTGGTGCAAGGACCAGTCATAACTCACCTTTTCAGTGCTATTGTAACTTGGAACAGTTGCTAAACAAATTATTGTGAGGCAAGATCTACCTGTAGTATTATTACTTATGGATTTGGTTTTGCTGCCTGTGCTACTTTGAAGAGTTGAGAACATCAAAGTATCTACATACTCCAGATTTCTTGGTCATTAGTGTAGCTTATGAGGAAGTCATGGAGTCCTTCGGGATTGGGCGGCATAGAAGTCGAATGAATGAATGAATGAATAAATGAATGAATGAATAAGTAAATAATGACATCACCACCAAACAAATTCTCAACCATAATTAGTCCAAATTATATCCATTTCACAGTGTCACGGTGCCTATGATATCGTTGTCCCTCACTTTGTCTTCTTTATAGTGCATCAGGGCATCACTTGAGCTTAACATCCAGATGCCAGCCCCCAGAGTGAAAATAACAGAATAACAGAGTTGGAGGAGGCTTTTGAGGTCTTCTAGTCCAACCTTTTGCTCAAGCAGGAGGCCATGCACCATTTTAGACAAATGTCTGTCCAGTTTCTCCTTGAAAAGTTCCAGTGAGCTCAGGATCTCAAACCCAAGTGAAACTAACCATCCTTCTCCTGGTGTTTTTCAGAGCTTTTTCAAGGAGAGGCATTAAGATAGGGTGTTGAAGTCCAAAGCTGGTGGAGTTAGGGGAAGGAGGTGGGGGGAGGAAGAAAGGAAGGAAGGAAGGAGGCAAAGGGAGGGAGGGAGGGAAGGAAGGAAGGAAGGAGGCAAAGGGAGGGAAGGAAGGAAGGAAGGAAGGAAGGAAGGAAGTGGAAGACTAGAAGAGTTTAATGTGGCTGATCCCCCAAGTGCAACAGCTGTTCTCCATCTCTGCGGAGCAGGGATCAGTGTTAAAAATATGAGATAGGCAAACGTTGGCTTAAACTTTCTTCTCCCTTTGATTGTCCACCGACATCTGCCCTGCCATCTCCTGTCAAGAATACTTTGCCAGCTGGGAGCTCAGAATAACCCCCAGCTCACTCCCCGAGATCTTAATACTTTAAGCCAATGCGTCGCCACTGTGTGCTTCCCGACTGAGGCGGAACTCAGATAATACCTTTTTGAGCAGCTCCGCCAAAAGTTGATGGCTGGGTGTGCGGGTTTTCTTGGGCTCACGTGCTAATTGGCTTTAATTTGTTGGCCAATTGGATTTTTCACGTGTCTGGAAAAAGGGAGCAACAGACAAAAGGGAAAGGCCTGGGCTCAGAGGAGTGTGGGAGACGACAGACACAGAGAAAGAGGAGAGGAGAGAAAGAGAAAAAGAGAAAGAGAAGAAGAGAGAGAGAGAAGGGGGAGAAAGAGAGAAAGAGAAAGAGAGAGAGAGAGAGAGAATCATTCTATTTCATTCCTTAATACCCTCCTTATCTGAATGAGATAAAATCTTCAGGCCAAAGTGGAAGCAACACATTAAAGTTTTCCTCAAGATCAGTGCTCGTCTTTTAAAAGCCACTAAGTTAAGATACATCCCTCAATGCGGTTTATTCCCAAACAGGCGGCTGAATGAGCTTCCTTGGTTGCTGGATGAGCTGCAGAAGGGGAGCTTGCTAAAGAACCCACTGGGAAGGTCAACAGTGGGGTGAAAGAGACTCTCTTTGGCCTCCTGTTCGAGAGGCAAAACTCTCTTGGACTTCATCACTGGGGAAAGAGACAAGGAGACCTGATCCAGATCTATATATTTCAAGAGAACAGTGGCTAGAAATAATGGAATGTGAAGGGGAGAATTTCCCCTGGGGACTGCACTATATTTGGTGATGAATGAGTCTTCTTTCTTCCTTCTGTCCTTCTCTTTCCCTTCCACTCACTCTCCTTCCTTCCCACCCTTCCTCCATCCATCCATCTCCCCATCCCCCCTTTGCCTTCTTCCCTTCCTTCTTCCCTCCCTTTGCCTTCTTTCTTTCTTTCTTTCTTCCTTCTTCCTTCCTTCCTTTCTTCCTTCCTTCCCTCCCCCTGCTTTGCATTTTCCTTCTTTCATTCCCTCCCTTCCTCAATTTGCCTTCTTCCTTCCTTCCTCCCTTCCTTCTTTCCTTCCCCTCCCTTTCCCCTCCCTCTTTTCCTCCTTCTTCCCGGCGCAGAAACGTGGCTTCTGTTTGTCTACTTAATTTCTGCTGAGATTCTCCTGGCAGGATCTTTGAGCTTATTTGGGGACCTGTGTGATGATCAGAGGAATTCTGCCCTCGACCATTGTTTCCTCTGGGGCAACTTTTTAGTCTTTTGAAACCCTTGGACTGCTTACGTATTCCCATCTGAAAAAGACCCCTGGGAAGAATGTGCTTATAATGTCGTTGCTGGAATATCTGAAAAGAAAAAAAAAGTGGAAAGCAAAGAAGCCTGTAGCCCAGTGGAGAAATGATTGTGCAGGGAGAAAGGAGACCATTTGCACACTCCTCTTGGCTATTTCATAAGTGAGGGAAGCCACAGAGTAGCACTTTCACTCCCTCGTGCATCCCATCCCCAACCTCTTCCTCCTTGACAGTAAAAAGCTGGAAACAATTTTCCCAACGAAATTTATTTATTTATTTATTTATTTATTCATTCATTCATTCATTCATTCATTCATTCATTTATTAGATTTTTATGCCGCCCCTCTCTGTAGACTTCAAATACCCTGAAGATTAGAACAAATAAAATACCCTGTGACATATTATATAGGGCATTGCATATAACTGTGATGGCGAACCTATGGCATGCATGCCAGAAGTGACATGCAGAGCGCTCTTGGTCAGCACACATGCCTTCGCCAGATGCTCTTCTGGTTTCTGGCATGCACATGTGCACCAGTCAGCTGGTCTTTGCGGGCGCTGGAGTCCCAGAAAATGGCCTGAAATTGGCCAAAAAATGTTTTTTGGTCTGTTTCTGGGTCTTTGGGGGGGGGCATCTTTGGCCTGGAAAATGTTCTGAAAACAGCCAAAAAACAGGCATAAAACAGCCAAAAAACAGGCATAAAACAGGCATGCACCCACCAGCCAGCTGGTCTTTGGGTTTCTGGTGCTTCGGTGCATGCGCATGTACACATATTCCAGTTTGGGCACTCGGTGCCGAAAAGGTTCACCACCACTGGAATATAAGACACATACTTACTAATGATAAACACAAAGCATTGGTTTTGATAAAACCTACACATATTTACAGTTATTTTCTTCCTACTCCTTCTTCACACCTTCATTCTGCACTCCAACCCCCCCCCCCCATGACTAAACTGATCAAAAATGAAATGGGGCACATTAATTTGATGGATAAATAAATTCTGATTTTTGTATTTGTTGGAAAGAACTACATCAAGCAGAGGAGTAAATCAAATAATGCAGAATACTGAAAATAGGGTAGGAAGGGATCTTGGGGGTCTTCTAGTCCAACCCTCTGAACAAGCAGGAGACCTTGTACCAATCTGGACATATGGCTGTCCAGTTTTTTCTTGAAAACGTCAAGTGATGGAGCACCTACAACTTCTGGAGGAAAGATGTTCCATTGGTTAATTGTACTCATTGTCAGAAAATTTAAAAACGATGTCGTCTATGGCCTGACCTAAGCATAATACACAAAATTGTCTGCTACAACATCCTGCCTGCCAATGACTACTTCAGCTTCAACCTCCATAATACATGGGCAAACAATAGATACAAACTCAAGATAAACCGATTGGGTCCCACAGAGTTGGCCTTCTCCGGGTCCCGTCAACTAAACAATATCGTCTGGCAGGCCCCAGGGGAAGAGCCATCTCTGTGGCGGCTTCGACTCTCTGGAACCAGCTCCCCCCGGAGAGTAGAACTGCCCCCACCCTCCTTGCCTTCCGTAAACCCTTTAAAACTCACCTCTGCCGTCAGGCATGGGGGAATTGAGGCATCCCCGCCCCGGGCCTATACAATTTATGTATGGTGTGTTTGTGTGTATGTCTGCTTTAATAATGGGTTTTTTTAATGTTTTTTAAAATTTATTAGATTTGTTATGAATTGTTTTATTGTATGCCCTAGCTCAGCTCCTATGTGCATGTGTGTGCCAGCCAGCTGACTTTTGGCTCACACAGAGGCTCTGGGAGGGTGTTTTTGGCTTCCAGAGAGCCTCTGCTTCCAGAGAGTGGGGATGGGTGTTTTTATTTCCCCCCCCAGCTCCAGGGAAGCCTTTGGAGCCTGGGGAGGGTGAAACACTAGTCTATTGGACCCACCAGAAGTTGGGAAACAGGCTGTTTCCAGCCTCCAGAGGGCCTCCGGGAGTGAGCTGTTTTTGCCCTCCCCAGGCATTGAATTATGAGTCTGGGCACTTGCGCATGCACAATAGCGCACATCCATACTCTTTTGGCACCAGAGGAAAAAAGGTTCGCCATCACAGGTCCAGAGTCTACCTAAGCATACTAATAAGTCAACTCAAAGAAAATGCTGTCTTTGGAGAGTGACTTCTTTTGGAGCAAGCTTTCACAGTGACTGTTTGCCTATTCAAAAAATGGCAACTATAGGTTCTTTGTTCCAAGTTTGTTTGCACTTAAACAGAGACAGAATGGTGGAGTTTGCCTTGATCGTTTCCTCCAAATTGCAGCCCTTCCTCAAATGGCTCTCTAGCAGGGTAACAGAATAACAGAGTTAGTCAAGCAACCTTGGACAAGCAATAAGATAAATATAGAATATATTTGTAAATATCTTGTAAAAAAAATGAGATGAGAAATGAGATGATGAATATGTGAAAATGTTTGTAAGATAATAATAATAAAAAAAAACTTTCATGAAAATTCATTCATTCATTCGTTCATTCATTTGATTGATTGATTTCTATGCTTCCCCTCTCGTGAGACTCAGGGCAGCTTACAACATGTAGAAATCTAAATAAAATTTACAGATTAAAATCCCCATAATTAAAAGTTAACAGCCCATTTATACCTCATCCATCACACAGTCATTCATTGGGTGAGGTAAGGTGTTAAATTTTCATATGGAAGGCAGGGGAAGTACAGAGGGTATTTTCAACCTCCAGAGGGCCTCCAGGCAGCTGGAGAGGGCATTTTTGCCCCCCCTAGGCTCCAAGAATGCCTTTAGAGCCTGAGGAGGGTGAAAAACTGGCCTACCAGGCCCACCAGATGTTGGGAATGAGGGAGTCATGTGTGCAGGCATAGGGGTCAGAGTACACGGGGGGGAGAGATATTGAATTATGGGTGTACCTTTTCAGATAGGTGGTTGTCCAGTCTTTTGTTAAAACCCTCTAGTCATGAAGCATTTGCCAAGGACTTAACTTCCCAAGCCTCAGTGGTGGGCTGCTGGAGGTTCCCAGGGGCTCGGGAGAACCTCTAGCTAAGATTCTCTGTGTTTCAGAAATTCCCCAAATCCCACTCATGGCTGGGCCCCCCACCCCACCCCTCCCAGGAGTCCTCACGTCGCCCGTTTTGGATGCAGATAATTGCAGGGCATGTGCAGAGGCTTGGGAGGATAAAAAACAGGCTTACTGGAAGTTTGGGAAGGTTAGAAATGGGCCTGTTTCTGGCCTTCAAGGGGCCTCCAGAGCAGTGATGGGCTGCTGGTTAGGCAGACCAGTGCACAGCTTCAGTTAGAAAAATGGGAGCTGCAGCTGTGTGACTCCGACACATGCATGTGTACCCCCACATGAGATTTGGCTTCTGCGCATGCACAGCAAGTGAAATCTTGTGAGAGGATTCTTGTGCGAGTGAGATTTTGGCAATTTTTGGTGATTTTTTTTGCTTCTGCACGTGCAAAAATCGCCAAAATCTTGTTTGCCAGAGCATCATCACATAAGATTTTGCTTGCTGTGCATGCGCAGAAGCCAAATTTCACCCCAACGGGGGGACACACACTTGCCAGATGCCCGCAGGCCTGCGTCAGCCTCAAAGGGCGCACCGGTAGAATATGTGAAGACGAGAAGCTCTTCACAGCTCCAGATCCTAGGGAGGCTAATTTCACCTGCCTGAGGCTCGAGAAAAACCTCCGGAGCCTGGGGAGGGCAAAAATGTCCTCCCCGCCATGGTGCAGAAGGCCAACTAGGCCATGACCACCATAGCCACAGCAACTTGGCAGAAAACCCCTTGCTAAAAGTTTTGAAGCTCGTCCCTGATTTCGTTCCTTTTCTGTCACTTGGCCAGATCATCTCTTCCTGGGCATGAGATAAAAAACAAACCAAACCAATCTTGCTTTTTCCTCTCCCAGCTGGTCTTTCTTCAACTCAGTCTTTGGGTTGGAGCAAGAGAGGAAAAACCTTGAATGGCTGCTTGGCTACCTCTGCGCAAACCAGCTGTGCAACCCATGGAGGAGGGGGGCTCTTGTGAGCTTTTGGGCAGCTGGCTGGTTCAGAGAAGCCCGGGGATGGTCCCTGCCTGTCCTTCTTACATTTCCTCCTGGTCTTCTCCCTCTTCATCAGGAAGCTAATGGACTATTTCAAGCTCATCAGAAGCTTAGCAGGGGGGGAAATGGGCAGAACTGAGTTGAAAGCAAAAGCCCATTTGTTAGAATTTGCAGCTAGGCCGAGCACTGCAGTGTGTGGGCTGACGGTAGAGACCACGAGCGACTGAGTATAACACTGACAAATATCACGGTAACCAGTGATGGGCTCCTATCGATACGGTCAGGTATGCAGTACCAGTAGCAAATTTTTGGTCAAATACACAGAACCTGTAGCAAAATTTTGATTTATTTTTCTTTTTTTCTGGGCTCTGGGTATGTTTTTCCTATCACAGTAAATGAGTTTGAATGTATATAATTTTAGAAGAGCTGTGCGTGCGTGTGTGTACATATACTTTATATAGTAGATAATCAGGGGTGGGCTACTGCCCATACATGGGAGAACTCAGTGGAGTAGTGAAAATGGAGCTACACCCCAGAACACCCAATGCATAAGCCATGCCCACAGTGTGGGAGTAAAAATTTTGGTAGCCCATCACTGACGGTAACCCATCCGAGATTTTTGTGTGGTGGTGTGCATGCTGTTGAATTCTCACAATACGCACAGAGGAAGTGGGATACACACGGCAGAAGGAACTCTTCACTTCTCTGAAAACCCATTCGGGGGGATTTCAGACAGATGTTGCATGCAAGTGTTTTATTTTGGATTCCATCCCTTATTAATGGACAGAGAGATTATTTATTTATTTCTGAAAACAATCTGGACAATAGGCAGCGTTTATGGGATGTGTGTCCTTTGTGGAATTACTCCAATAGAAAACATGACAATGGACTTTGACATTCAGGTAGCAGAACATCTTATTTATTTATTTATTTATTTATTTATTTATTTATTCATTCATTCATTCATTCATTCATTCATTCATTCATTCATTCATTTGATTTCTATGCCGCCCTTCTCCGCAGACTTGGGGTGGCTCAAAACAGAGATAAATACAAAATACAAAAGTAAAACTTGTAAAAAATCTAATATTAGAATAGTCTAAATATACCAGTTCATAAAAACAATAATTCACACTTATCCTATTGAATTACCCATTCATGACATTGGACAGAGCTAAATATTAGCACTCAACGGCCCCAGCCTGCCAGATACATGAGGCAGAAGATGGTCCCGTAAGTAGTCTGGTCTTAAACTCATAGATTGATGTGAGATGTGGGCAGATCTTGACCAAAGAAAACAACAACACTACAGTAATAAAAGGATCAGATACAATAACTTTATTACTTTAGATCAGGCACTTACGGATAAGAGGAACTCCTTTAATGATTGGAGGAAATTTATTGTTTGACGTTTTGGATAATTTCCTCTGCTTTTGATGAATTAAACTTCCTAGATTCTTAAAATGCAGGAAGTAATTTAAATGCAGAAGATTTCAGAAGTTCCAATAATATATACCGGTCCATTTCTGATCACTGCATCCAGTTCTAGTCACAAAAAATGATGTTGAGACTCTAGAAGGAGTGTGAAGAAGAGCAACAAAGATAATAAGGGTTTTCGAACTGGGTATATCTAGGACTCATGGTGACCTGGAAACCATTTTCCAATATTTGAGGGGCTGTCACAGAGAATGGGGTTCATCCTATTCTCCAAAGCATTTGTGGGCAAGCCAAGAAGCAACATGTGGACGATTATCCAGCAGCAAAGCAACCTAGGACTAATGAGAATTTTTCTATCAGCGAGAAGAATTAACCAGTTGAACGGCTTGCCTCTAGAAGATGTGGGAGCTCCATTACTGGAAGTTTTCAAGAATAGACTGGACAACCCCTTGGCCAGATTGCTGTAGGGCTATGATGGCAAACATTGGGCACGGGAGCTACCACCCCGGCTCAGCTATGACGCACATCCAAGTGCATCTCCCACTGGCCATGTGGTTTGGAGGTGTCTCCCGCACATGTGCCCATGTTCTCTTTATCAAGGGAAATATTTCTTCACCCAGAGGGTCATTGGTTGATGGAATTCACTTCCAGAAGAGGTCATGACAGCTGTCAGCCTGGATAGCTTCAAGGCAGGATTAGACAGATTCATGGATGCAAAGTGTATCATAGGTGGTTATTGAAATGGATGTCCATGTACCTCCTTTATGTGAGTTGAGGCAGGCAGGATTTCCTGGGGTCCCATTTGTTTGGGGTCAGGGGAAAGAGAGGGTCTTGCCTCCTCTTTCTGTTCAAGATCCCCATGTACAATTGGTGGGCCACTGTGTGATGCAGAATGCTGGCTTTGGCCTGATTCAGCATCGCTCTTCTTAGGTTCTTATGTTCTTATGCCCCCCTCAATGCAGGAGACATGCACACATGCATGGGGCTACAAGTGTAGGGTTCATGTGCACATATGTGCAAGGGCCATTTATTTATAGATTCTTTTTTTAAAGGACATTTACTATTAAAAAAGGTTAATAAATATACATGAAAATTGATATGGAGGAGATATGAAGATATGGAGAAATTTGAATTACATGCAGCCTAATCAATTAGGGGTGATTTAAATTAGGAACAGCTTAAAAGGTGTATTAGTTAGTAGTATAATATAAGAAACTTGAGCAGCTATTTTTTTGTCCAGATGTCAAAAGTAAAGGAGGCAGCATACTGTAATCTCAAAATTGATTTATTGTGATGCAATTTGATGTCGCATGCGTGAAGGGGGGGGCAACATGTGAGGGTTGTGTGCATGTCGTCTACCTGAGTCAGCTGTGAAGGGCGGCATAGATGTCTAATTAGTAAATCAATAATAATTAAATGTGGTGGGGGGCAGTTCCAGAGCTTGTGCACATGCACGGGGAGGTCATTGCACGATGGGTGTCAGCACCCATGCGCTATTGCACGGGTATGCACACACCAGAAATGAGTTTCAGCTGGTATGGCTGGATTCGAGGCTCTGGTAGTGGAAATGGAGATACGCATGCATCTCTCTGCCCCCGACACATGAATGCGCTTGCCCGTGCGAGATTTGGCTTTTGTGCATGTGCAGCAAGGGAAATCATGCATGTGGACCCTCTCGTGCATGAGATTTTACTGATTTTGGGTGGTTTTTCGCTTCTGCGCCTGCACGGTAGCAAAGGAATCGCCCCAAATAGGTCAAATCTCATGCACAAGAGCGTCCTCGTGCAAGATTTTGCTTCCTGCGCATGTGCAGAAGCCAAGTCTCATGTTGACAAGTGTGCACGCACCTGCGATGGTCCTGAAGAGCATACCGGTAACGGCCAGTAAGTGGAACCCCTGCCTGGCACACCCCCTTTTGGCAGCCAAGCCCAAAAAGGTTTGCCATCACGGGTATACAGTACAGTGTTCCCTTGACTTTTGTGGGGGATGCGTTCCAAGACTGCCTGCGAAAGTTAAATTTTCGCGAAGTAGAGATGCAGAAGTAAATACACCATTTTTGGCTATGAACAGTATCACAAGCCTTCCCTTAACACTTTAAACCCCTAAATTACCATTTCTCATTCCCTTAACAACCCTTACTCACCATTATTACTGGTACTCACCATTGAAGAAGATACTTAATGATCCTGATATTCATTAACATAATTATTTATTAACAATTAACTGCTGATTGGCTGAGATTTCACCCAATTAGTAACGGCGGACGAAAGTTTGGTGATGACATATGATGTCATCGGGCGGGAAAAAACGTGGTATAGAAAAAAACCTGCGAAGTATTTTTTAATTAATATTTTTTGAAAAACCGTGGTATAGACTTTTTGCGAATGTCGGACCCGCGAAAGTGAAGGGAACACTGTATAATTCGTCGATCAACATATACAATGTGATGGAAAGATGGTGTTGGATTTTAATGACATTGTTTTGATTGCTGGGGAGGAAAAGTATAAGAGAGAGAGGGAGAAGGAGATGGGGTTTTCTTTTTAAAAAAGTGAAATAGGTTCTGCTATGAAAGTTAGTTACTAATGAATTCTGTTGTACATATGGTAATTACTTGTCTCATCCCACTCCTCTATCTATCTTGCTGATAATAATCAAATAATTTTCATAATTTTGAACTAATTTGAGTTAATTGAATTAAACAATTAAAATTATAATTATGATTAAATAATTACAATCAAAATACATTTCAGTGGAGTAGGCAGATAAAATGCTGCCCTAGAAACCAGGAGGCTGTGAGTTCTAGTCCTGCCTTAGTCCCGGGTGATTTGGGGCTAGTCATTCACTCTCAGTCCAACCCACTTCACAGGGGTTCGGTGGGGAAAATAGGAGGTGAAAAAAGTAAAGGTGGGATATCTTAAAAAATCTATCTATCTATCTATCTATCTATCTATCTATCTATCTATCTATCTATCTATCTATCTATCTATCTATCATCAATCAATCATCTATCAATAAAATAATATTATTTTCTCAATATTTAATATTAATATTCCTGGAATTTGTAAACACTTGAAAAGAAACACTGGGAAAGTTGGGAAGGAGAGGGCAGAATCAGCTCCCATATTTTACTCTTTATCATGCTACATAAGTTTTTAATTATTGTTTGTCTTCTTATTTTGTTTTAGTTATTAGCCACCCAGAGTCAGGTATATAATATAGGTGGCCATCCTTTTGCAATGAACAAATAAATCCATTCATATATCCAATTTTACTTTTTTTAATGCCATTGAATATCTCAATATTAGGCTTGCCAGAGAATATTTGTAAAATGAATACCAGTAGTTATGTTACATTTTAACTACCGGTATGTAGCATTTTCCCATCACTATCAATCACCTAATTATCTACCTTATCTGTCTGTCTGTCTACCTACCTACCTATCCATCATCTACCTACATACCTACATACCTACATACCTAACTAACTAACTATTTCTCTATCATCTATCTATACAAACTATTATCTTTCTCTTTCTCTAATCTATAAACTATTATCTATCAGTCAGTCTGCCCATTATCTGTAAACTATTATCTTTCTCTCTAATCTACAAACTATTCTATCCATCCATTGTCTGTCTGTCTGTCTGTCTGTCTGTCTGTCTGTCTGTCTGTCTGTCTTTCTTTCTTTCTTTCTTTCTTTCTTTCTTTCTTTCTATCTATCTATCTATCTATCTATCTATTATCTGTCTATCTATCCATCTCCATCCATCTCCATCCATCCATCCATCCATCCATCCATCCATCCATCCATCCATCCATCCATCTATCGTCTGCCTATTATCATCTTTTCAATCTGATCTTTTTGATGTGTCTTCCCCTTGCTTATTTTAATCTTAGCCCTGCCAGAGAATATTTGCATGTGTTCCATCAGTTGACACCTCTAAAATACTTTTCTATTGGCTGCTGTTGTCAACTATTGCAAACCACTTGAACAACATTGTTTTTGGCACTTGCCTGCCTGTCTCGCATTTGTGAGTCATGCCTCTCTGCTTCACAACCACCTGCTTTCCCCTTGGATCAGATTGCAGCTTCTTGTGCAAATTTTACAAATTCGACTTCACGGATCCAGCAGAATCACAAAACGAAGCTTAAAGCATGGCAGGGAAACTAATCTTTGCTGCCTGTTCAGTCACACTGCTATGGATATCAAGAAACAGCACTAGTGGTCTCCCATTAATTAATTAATTAAATAAGTAATTGATTAATTAATTAATTAAACCCACTTATTGGATCCAACCCTGCTGCACATTTTTCAAGATCAGCCAAAATATAAATGTGAACTCTCTTTTGAAATGAACTTGTCTCCCATCATTTCATGGACCTGATTTTTTTTCTTCTCGCCAAAATATGATCTTAATTTATCATTGTTTTCCTCCAAGATGTTTTTCTGACTTCCTGGTCTGACTTACAGTATTAATCAAACTCAACGTTGTTGATCAGTCAAAGTTGGACTTACTTTTGTGAGGTCTATATTACAAAAGGGGTACCAGAAAAAAAAACCCTGATGTCTATTACAAAAAGGTGAGGAATTGCAATTAATCAACCAACAGATTCATACATTAGAAGAGGATTTTTTTAAAGTTCAGTTTTGAACGAAGGGTTCTTTGGTCCACCCCTGAAGTTGGTTGTTTTCTTTCAGAGGTTTTGTTGTGTGCTGATGACATTACCTAACTGGGTAATGAAATGTCTTCAAGAAAACAACCAAGCTAGTAGGCAGCATTAGATAAATAACATATACCCAAAGTAAAGACTTAATAGTATAGATATGAATTTAAGAAATAAGAATTATAACATAACAATAAAGTTTGATAAATTTAGAGAAGCTTTTCAGTCTGCTATGTAACAGAAATAGAATTATTCATTCAAGGAAGGACCCAGACTGAGAAAGAGGAAATAGAAGGGAAGGAGAGAAAGGGGGAAATAAGAAGAGAAAGTAGAGAAAGAGGAAGGAAGAGATAGAGAGATGGGAGTAGTAAAGGGGAGAGAAGGTGTAAGAAAGTAGATAGTAGAAGTGGAGAGTAAGAGGGGAGTGGAAAAAGAAAATATGGAGACAGACTGAATAATAAAAAGATCGGAATGTAAATAAGGTTATAGTATTTATGCGACAATGTATTTTTATTGATGAGTATTGAAGGTATATTTATTGTTGAATGTTATTTTAATATGGATAAGTTTTTTAAAAAAATCAAACTTTCATACATATAAAAAGAAAACAACCAAGCTCAGAGACCTCAAAGTTTCACACATTGCTCAGAAATGCGGTTGGCAACTTCATATGGACTGGAGCCGAGTGCCTAAATAATAGGCAGGGGTGTAAATATAAATCAATCAATCAGGAATAAATGAATATAAACCAATAAGAAATACAGCCCCAGCCATGTTCACCCAGTGGCTTCACCCCTCTATGCTGTTCAATAGGATATTGCAGAAACAGTGACATTGCCATAAACGGATTTTACAACACCAGAGTCAAATTTTACTACATCATTATGAGAGTGTTCTAGGGATTCATCCTATTCATGCTCCTTCTTGGAGTTCGGCTTGTACTATCAAAGTGCAAGCATGTTGTCACACTTCCCCAATGAAAAGGCTTTACAGTGTCTCTGCACACATTAAAAACAAGACAAACTCCATTAATCTACTCTCATTTACTTTGGTGTTTCCTTTGGTTTTATTAAGAGAACTAACGGCAAACTTCATGCTAATGAGGTTATATTTTGTATTACCCCAATGGTTGCAAACTCTGGTAATGCTAGAGGCGTCAATAAGAAATTGAAGAATATACAATATATATGTATATATTCCTGAAAATGCAACAGGAGGAATCCCAACTAAACCCTGTTCTGTGTGGATGCATATATATATATGTATGTATGTGTATATATATGGAGGGACACAGTGGCTCAGTGGCTAAGACATTGAGCTTGTTGATCAGAAATGTTGGCCGTTCGGTGGTTCGAATCTCTAGCACTATGTAAGGGAGTGAGCTCCTGTCACCTGTCCCAGCTTCTGCCAACCTAGCATTTCGAAAGCATGTAAAAATGCAAGTAGAAAAATAGGGACCACCTTTGGTAGGAAGGTAAAAGTGTTCCGTGTGGCTTTGGCATTTAGTCATGCTGGTCACATGACCATGGAATCATCATCAGTCAATGCTGACTCTTCAGCTTAGAAACTGAGATGAAGATCTATATGTGTGTGTAGTTCATATTTGGGTCTTTTCCCATGTATTATTGATAGGATCTTGGTGACCTTTCAATGAGGTCCCACTTGTCATCTTCAGGCTTGTGCTTTCGGCTTCCTGCTAAGGCAAACAAAGCATGGTCTGAGCTGCTGTCCCTCTATAAATACTGGTGTGTGTGTGTGTGCTGGTTCAAAAGCTGCAAGTAGGTTGGTTGGCTGTGTTGTAACATTTTGATTGGTTGATGGGGTAACACCTTGAGTAGTTGATGCAGTTGATGTTTAGAGATTAGAGGTGACATCCTGAGTAGTTGTTGCAGTTGACAGTTGATGCCTGCAGACTACTCAGCTGTTTTGTAATGTATGTCTGTGGTGTAACATCCTAGGTTTTGTGTGTCAGAGTGCTCTGTGTGGGTGTCAGAGGGGGGTGCAGCAGTTGGAGGTGCTGCCGTGGTTTGGCTTCTATACCCGTGAAAATCTACAAATATATATATGTGTGTGTATATATATATGTGTGTGCGTGTGTGTGTGTGTTTCTGTCAAATCACCCTGGTAGACCCAATTATGGGAGGAGCTGAATGCTTCCTTTTGCCTCTTGGCCCAACCCAGGGCCATTTCCAAGGCAGTTAATTTATTTATAGCCAACACACTATATTCTGTATGCGTAACATGTTTTAGTTGAATTTGAAAATTAAAGTTGACTATGATAATAATAACAACAACAACAGAGTTGAAAGGGACCTTGGAGGTCTTCTAGTCCAACCCCCTGCATATATGTGTGTGTTTCAAATAATGTGTATGTGTTAGAGAAACAATGTGTATCATTGATTCATCACAACAGTCTTTTCTGGATCTCTTCCATATATATTTGTACACACACACACACACACACACACACACACACACACAGAATAAAATTTAGTTGGGATTCTTACTGTTGCATTTCCAGGACTGTGCAGTGTAGGCCAGGCCATCAGACTGATACCTTCCAGGTGACTGGAACTATGGCCTCCATATTCAGTGAAAAGACGAACTTAAGGAGACATGTTAGCAGAGGTCCAATATTTGAGAAGCTCCCACAAAGAAGTCAAGCTATTCTCCAAAGCACCAGAAGTCAGGACAAGAATCAGTAGATGGAAACTAATCAAGGAGAGAAGCAACTTGAATTAAGCAGAAACTTGCTGACAGTGAGAACAATTAAACAGTCAAATGGTTTTCCTTCAGGAGATATGGATGCTCCATTGCTGAAAGTTTAAAGAAAAATCTAGATAGTCACCTGTTGGCAGTGGTAAAGGGTCTCCTGCTTGAGCTGGGCTTTGGAGTAAAAGATCTCCAAGGTCCCTTCCAACTCTGTTATTCTGTTATTTTTGTAAATGAAAGATGCATATTTAATTTCAGGAGTCTGTAGATAATCTCTATAGGGTGCAGTAGACGACCTAACACCCACAGCCACTGTTTTCAAGATACCCAATGCATTATTCCCCTTTTCCCTCCTCCCTTTTCTTCAAGTTAAACATTTTGGAGTATGAAAAGTATACAGTTATGTGTGGAAGACTCACGTAACTGTGTACTTGTGTCGGACCCGCGAAAGTGAAGGGAACACTGTATAATTCGTCGATCAACATATACAATGTGATGGAAAGATGGTGTTGGATTTTAATGACATTGTTTTGATTGCTGGGGAGGAAAAGTATAAGAGAGAGAGGGAGAAAGAGATAGGGTTTTCTTTTTAAAAAAGTGAAATAGGTTCTGCTATGAAAGTTAGTTACTAATGAATTCTGTTGTACATATGGTAATTACTTGTCTCATCCCACTCCTCTATCTATCTTGCTGATAATAATCAAATAATTTTCATAATTTTGAACTAATTTGAGGGTGCAGTAGACGACCCAACACCCACAGCCACTGTTTTCAAGATACCCAATGCATTATTCCCCTTTTCCCTCCTCCCTTTTCTTCAAGTTCAACATTTTGGAGTATGAAAAGTATACAGTTATGTGTGGAAGACTCACGTAACTGTGTACTTGTGCACTTGTGCACCTCTGAACCTAATTTGAGCCACATTTGCTAAAATGTCAGCAGGAGGCCATTCATTTTTCCAAGCAAGCATTAATGTTTTCACTGAAGGTCCCTCATCCTGCTAGGAGTTAAGAATAGTCTAAGGGACTCGCAGCTGAGCACAGTCTTAAATTGGAAGCCTTTTGGATCACTGCTCATTTTTCTCAACTGTGAATTGGCCAACTTCATCTGCATTTTCCAAATTGTCCCATCCTGGTCATTTGGAGACTATTCTTCTCGCCACAGGTGAGCAAGTTGCCTAGCTGTTTACAAACTCACATTAATGTCATCTGCCTAGTTAACCCACTGGGATTTTAACAAGAGGCCTTTTCTGTCCATTAATTTTGAAATGTCACATTGAAAAGGTATCATCTAATGAGAATTACAGCTCTCTGCTCCATTGATCCTTAGTAGGGCTCCGTGAGGTATTCTTCCCAAATGGAAGTGCTTCGTGAGAGGTGGAGAAGAGTAGATTTTGGCTGTGTTTTCAGGAAGGAGAGGGAAATCTCCAGGAGGGAGCATGAAAAATCAGTTGATGGAACACTGTTATGTAGACAAAATAGCCACTCTGCCAGGAAATAAATGACACACGTTCTCTAAACATCAATAGAAGCTTTGCACGAGCCACGGTAAATTGGAACCTAGAACAGTGGAGGGTCTGCAGGACCTGTTTTCAGTATCAACCATCCATCACTAAATAAGCCTCACCTTGACGCAAATACCTACTAAGCTTGTGCTGCTCTTGAGTGCAACCTGTCCTACCTTTGTAAGCAACAATGAGGCTATGACCTTGGATTTACATATTGGAATTTGTGGAACACATCTGGTATGTATGTATGTATGTATGTATGTATGTATGTATGTATGTATGTATTTGTTTGATTTTCTATGCCACCCTTTTCCTTAGACTCAGGGCGGCTTACAACATGTTAGCAATAGCACTTTTTAACAGAGCCAGCATTTTGCCCCCACAATCAGTCCTCAGCAGGCATCTTGTAAAACCAAAGCTTTGGAGTAGGTTCCTTTCAGTCTTCAAGGTGGACTGGTCTTCTAGATTAGTGTTTCCCAACCTTGGCAACATGAAGATATCTGGACTTCAACTCCCAGAATTCCCCAGCCAGCATTTGCTGGCTGCAGAATTCTGGGAGTTGAAGTCCAAATACAGTAGTACCTCGTGATATGAACCCCTCGTCATATGAACTTTCCAAGATACGAACCCAGGATTTGGAAATTTTTTGCCTCTTCTTACGAACTTTTTCCACCTTACGAACCCACCGCCCAAATGCCGAACCCGGAAGTTCGGCCAAAATTCAGGTTTGGGTGGCCGGAGAGAAGCCCTGCCGCCTGGCTGTCACCTTTTGAAACAGCCAGGGGCTTCTCGGCGTCCTCCCGAACCCAAACGCCAAACCCAAACTTTTGCTGAACTTCCAGGTTCAGCGTTCGGGAGGCCACCAAGAAGCCTCGCCACCCGGCTGTCGCCTTTTGAAACAGCCGGGGGGCTTCTCAGCATTCTCCCGAACACCAAACCTGGAAGTTCAGCAAAAGTTTGGGTTCGGCGTTCAGGTTCGGGAGGACGCCGAGAAGCCCCGCCGCCCGGCTGTCAGCTTTGCAAAAGAGCCGCGGAGCTGTCGACCGGTCGGGAGGCTCAAATGGAGGTGGGGAATCCCAATAGGAAATTCCATGGGCGGAGCTTTGACATCATGGACACATCCTTCCTGGCCAGCCAAAATGTGGACTCCAGAAAGGACGTCTTCGTGACGTCAAAGCTCCGCCCACGGAATTGCCTATTGGGATTCCCCACCTCCGTTTGAGCCTCTCAACCAGCCGACAGCTCCATGGCTCTTTTGCAAAGCTGACAACCGGGCGGCGGGGCTTCTCGGCGTCCTCCTGAACCCGAACGCCGAACCCAAACATTTGCTGAACTTCTGGGTTCGGTGTTCAGGAGAACACCGAGAAGCACCACCCCCACACTGTTTCAAAAGGCGACAGCCAGGCGGTGGGGCTTCTCGGCAGCCTCCTGGACGCCGAACCTGGAAGTTTGGCAAAAGTTCGGGTTTGGCATTCGGGTTCGGGAGGACGCTGAGAAGCCCCCTGGCTGTTTCAAAAGGCAACAGCCAGGCGGCGGGGCTTATCAGCGGCCACCCGAACCCGAACTTTTGCTGAACCTCTGGGTTTGGCATTCGGGAGAACGCTGATAAGCGCCCGGCTGTTTCAAAAGGTGACAGCCAGGTGGCGGCGCCCAGCAGAGCACCGTTTTTGTGGGGGGGTTTCTTGCACGCATTAATTGATTTTACATTGTTTCCTATGGGAAACATTGTTTCGTCTTACAAACTTTCACCTTACAAACCTCCTCCGGGAACCAATTAAGTTCGTAAGACAAGGTATTACTGTATCTTCAAGTTGCCAAGGTTGGGAAACACTGTTCTCGATCCTGCATCGAGGCAAGTTCCCTGCAATCTCTCCAAAATATCCTCCCCCTCCTTCTGAAATCTAGAAGAAGGCGTAGAATTTGATTCCCTGAGGCAGGTTGGGCTTAAAAAGGAAGCAGCCCGAAGTCATTTATTGAATCTCCTTCTTAATCAATTGGCAAGCAGGATCACCAGAAAATGATGAAGACGTGTATAGTCAGAAAGGGGACGGAAAGTACTGTAAGAGTCTCCATTATAGTCTCAATCATCACAATATTAAAATCACCCCCCCCCCCCAAAAAAAAAAAAGGAATTCGGAAGAAATTTTAGAAAAACCAAAGCCTCTTTTGTGAGGAATATATATTTTTTTTAACAACTGCGGAGTGATTATTAGTCAGGAATGCAAGTCCCAGAATTCCTGGGATCCTTGCAGCAGGAATTCTGGATGTTGTAGTCTTGTTTCAGATGAAATTTTGAAGGCCTCTGACTTGTGCTTTTTTCCAGACAGCATCCATCAGTCCGTTTGAATCTCAACTGCTCTCACCGTGAATGGTCCCTTGATTTCTATGGAGATTCTCAGGCATATCCAGGTCAGAAATGAATCCTTCCATCCCCCACCATTATGTCAGAACTGAAGGAGCTTCTTGGATGAGAAGCGAAATGACTTCAAGAAAAAACAGTTTTCTTTTTAGAAAAAGCACTTGGGGATGCTTCCCTGGCTTATTAAAAAAAAGAATATTCATACTAAACCAGGCAGAGTTATCAGTATACAAATACAGGTGCCATGGTAGTCTTGGGTCAAAATCATTCTCTATTTTAAAATCTTGATTTTGAGAGCTTGTAATGGGATTTTCTGGGGGTATGACGGAAGAGAGAGAGTCAAGAATGGGGCCATGTCTGTAAAAGCAGATGAAATCTCAGCAAGATCTCTTATCTCAAAACGCTCCAAAGGTCTTCTAGTGGGAGATTAAAGAGCAAGGTTACTCTGACAATTTGTTTACATGCAGGAAGAGATTAAGATCTCATTGAAAGGGAATAAAAATAACATCATCTTGAGCTGTCACAGCATGAGCTCCATTGTAATCAACGCTACTCTGATTTCAGGGATAATTTAAGGCCAATTTATTATCTTAATTAAAAAAGGAAGAGAAGACAAAGAAGCGAGATGGAGGAGGAAGAGGAGGAAAGGAGGGAGGGAAGAGTAGGAAGGAAGAAGGGGAAGATGGCAAAGGAAGGAAAGAAGGGAGGGAGGAAGGAAGGAAGGAAGGAAGGAAGGAAGGAAGGAAGGAAGGAAGGAAGGAAGGAAGGAGGCTGTAAGAACCCTTTAAGAAATTGAAAGAGTTTTGGTAAAAGTGAGAAAATTGCTCAGAAGCCAAGAAAAAAGACAGGCAATTGTCTGAAGGCACTAAATTCTGCCTGAAATAGGTCTTGAAAAAACTTTGCAGTCACTCCAGCCATACTTCTCTTCGGACATGATTTTCATTTTCATAAGATGGATAAACTCTTCAGCTGCAGAATATTTGTGAACCAAATAGTTGACATGTGAGACAGCAGAAATTTTATATCTTGGCACTTTTCTCAGCTTTATACTAAATTTACAGAGGAAGTTATAACAAAACAACATAGAAGTATAAATATCAGATTTACTGCTTCTCAGATGGTGCCATATCATACTTTAAGATATAAATTAACAGGATAGCCATTCCTGACATTAAATATCAAGATCACCTCATTTTTGGTCTGAAGACCACTGGTGGTGCATAAGAGTAGCCTTAAGTACTGGCCCAATATTTATTTAATTTTGTCCCACCTTTATTATTTTCACAAACAATCCAAGGCAGTGAACACATCCAAGGCACTTTCCCCCTCCTATTTTCCTGTGAGTTGAACTGGACAGAGAGTGAGGGACCGGACCAAGGTCACCCAGCTGGCTTTCATAGCTAAGACACGACTAGAACTCACAGTCTCCTGGTGATTGGCCCAAAGTCACCCAGCCGGCTTGCATGATTAAGGTGGGACTTGAACTCAGGGCACCTTGCTTTCTAACCTGGCACCTTAACCATTAGATCAGTCATTTCCAATGTGGGACCCATGCCACACAGTTGGCTATTTGATTTTTAATGGGTGAAGTTAGAACCTTGTTTAAACTAATGAGTAGGAGTTCACTTTTTAGAATTATATGTCATGGGGGGGGGGGCATCAGGATTTTAGAGATGCTTAGGTGGGGCATGGCCAAAATAAACGTTGGGAATCACTACATTAGATGAAACTGGTTCTCTATAAAAGTGAATGATGGGATGAGAACAGTGGTGGGCTACAAGCCGGAATGCTAAATTGTGCTTACCGCCGTGGCTCGTAAATTCTTACAGCACAAGGGAGATTTTGCTGCTGCACCTGTGGAAGAAGCAAAATCGCTCATGGAGCTGCAGGTGCACCCGTGTTTCGGTGAGGTTTTTTGCTTCCGAGCATGCTGAAACAGAGGCGCACCTGCGGCTCCATGCGTGATAGGTGCATACATGCCATAGGTGCTTCATGGATCTAGGTTAACATGTAGGATGGTTAGATATCTTTTTAATTCAGGGGGGGGGGCACGCTAAAACATATGGGGCATGGTTGCAGGGTTTGTCTCATCTAGTGAAAAGTAGAACTAGGGGTGACATGATAGCAGTCTTGCAATATTTACGATGGTGCCACAAAGAATGAGATGAGATGAGGTGGCACAGTGGGTAGGGTGCAGTACTGCAGGCCACTAAAGCTGACTGCTAGATCTGCAGATCAGTGGTTCAAATCTCATCACCAGCTCAAGGCTTCCATCCTTCCGAGATGGGTAAAATGAGGACCTGGATTTTGGGGGCAATAGGCTGGCTCTGTTAAAAAGTGCTATTGCTAACATGTTGTAAGCCGCCCTGAGTCTAAGGAGAAGGGCGGCATTAAAAAAAACTGAATAAAATTGAATAAAGAAGAGGGAGTCAAGTTGTTCTCCAAAGCAGCAGAAGGCCAGACAAGAAGCAATGGATGGAAACTATCAAGGAAAGAACCAACTTAGAACTAGGAGCAGGCACAAGTGCATAAGTGGGGTGCATAAGTATACAGAGTGCCTGTCCTAATGTTTTTATTTTACTAGTATCATGTATATAAACATTGTTATACCTTTGTATACCACCAATATTACTTGACAAAACAATAAATAAATAATAAAATTGCTCAACAGTGAAAACAATTAATCAGTCGAATGGCTTGGCTTCAGAAGTTGTGGGTGCGCCATCACTGGAGGATTTTAAGAAGAGATTGGACAGCCATTTGTCTGAAATGGTGTAGGGTTAATTATAATTAATAATAATTTATTAGATGTGTATGCCGTCCCTCTCCGAAGACTCGGGCAGCTCACAACAATAATAAACAATTTGGTACAAATCCAATAATTAAAAAACTGAAGCTAAAACCCACTATTATTTAAAAACAGTCAATACTACTCAATCATACCGCACATAAATCTTACTAGTAAACAAGGGAATGCATCAATTAGCCCATGCCTGGTGACATAGGTAGGTCTTCAGAGTCTTGCAGAAGGTGAGGAGGGGGGGCAGTTCAAATCTCCAGAGAGAGTTGATTCCAGAAGGCCGGGGCCGCCATAGAGAAGGCTCTTTCCCTGGGTCCTGGGGAAATTCTGGGGCTAGTCCTCCAAGGTCCCTTTCAACTCTGCTATTCTGTTACTTAGTCAGTAAGATAGGGGGTGGGGGTGGGAAGAATGGCTTTGTGTTCATTTAGTTGGGCTCCAAACTTTCCCTGTGTGTGCCCTGCCACAGATCAAGGTCACTGAAAAATTTGCAGTCCCCCTTTCCCCCTCCACCCTTTCTTGTTTTTTGTTTATCAATATGTTTATGGCTGCCTGATAGGTGACCTTATTTACTAAGCAACCTGTGGATTCATTTATCTTGAAATTAGCAGGTAATGAACTGGAAAGCTCCAACAACCCTCCCACTAATTAACATGATAATTGGATTGTTTTGCTACAGAGGTACAATTAGCATAGAGGAACCCAAGAGGGAGGGGGAGAGAAAGAACCCCTGGAGAATCAATAATAATGTTTGAAGGGTCCTGCCAAGACCACTGAAGGTCAGAGCCAAAGCAGGAGAAGTTGAGAGCTTTCCAGATTCATGTTTGACAAGGCTGTCATCTGCAGATTCAAGTCTTCACACACCCAAGGATCTGATCAGGAAAGAGTAATCACCGAAGGTACCATGCCCTTCAAGCCCTTTGGAGCTCTTCTTCCTATCGTCTTTCTATGTTTAGGTTGGAGAGATAATTAGGAGCCACCATTATAGAAAAAAACACTCTGTAGAACATAGACTTAACACGTTATATACTGCGTGTTAGAGAAAACCGTGAAGTGAAAGTGATAAAAAGCAGGTTTTGGGATAAATATCAAGAGCAATTTCCTAATAGAAAAGATTTTTTAAAAATTGGCCAAGTGTGATTGGACACACAAGGAATTTGTCTTGGTGCCTAGGCTCTCAGTATACATAAAAGATAAGTTTGTCAAGTACCATAAGGTACAACACAATGATAGTTTTGGTACAAATAAGCAATCAAATCATATTAGGAACCAGTCAATATAAATTGTAAGCATGCAAGCAACAAAGTTAAATCCAGACAGTCACTTTTGGGAGGAGATGCGCGATGGGAACAATGAAGAAAAGTAATAGGAGTGCAGACTTAGTAAATAGCTTGATAGTGTTGAGGGAATAATGAGGCATATTCAAGAACTTTGCATCCTGAGAAGATAGAGTAGCTAGAGGTATCCAAGACAGGTGTTCACAGGGAATAAGTTCTAAAGTTTCTAAAGTTGAGAGTTTTAGACTAGGAAACGCAAGACTCCTCTCCTGTTTCTATGAATTTCTGTTTAGAGAAGAGTCTGAGAACAAAGCCTTGGAAGGGAAAAAATAGTCTGTGGCTCAAGATTATTTCAAATGCTGAAGAAAACTGTTAAACTGCAAAGAACATCTACAATTATTATTATTTTGGGGTGGGGGGATGAAAGAAAGAATAAATTGAGTTCCCTCTCCATAGATTTGAAGCAGAAGGGTTGAAAAAGAAGACAAGAGACGATCTCTGTAGTGGCAACCAACATTTGGAATGCCTTCAGAAGTGTACATGATCTCAATCCTACTTTCTAGTAGAGAGAGAAAAAGATGATGATTATGATGATTGATTATTATGGCTGATGGTGATGATGGCAATGGTATCCATTCAGTCGCGTCCAACTCTTGACAATTCTATGGGCCAGTTTTCTCCACATCTTTCAATCTTGTATAACTTCTTTGAGTTGTTCTATTCTCTGACTGGTGTCAGCTTTCATAAGAGACACAGACAGATGATAGATAGATAGATAGATAGATAGATAGATAGATAGATAGATAGATAGATATTATTATTATTTATTATTTATTAGATTTGTATGCCGTCCCTCTCCGAAGACTCGGGGAGGCTCACAACAGTAATAAAAACAATATAGTAGTGGAACAAATCTAATATTAAAAAACATAGCACATTCATACCAAACATAAAACAAAGTATAAAAAAAGCCTGGGGGAAAGGTGTCTCAACTCCCCCATGCCTGGTGGTATAAGTGAGTCTTAAGTAATTTACAAAACACAAGGAGGGTGGGGGCAGTTCTAATCTCCGGGGGGAGTTGATTCCAGAGGGCCAGGGCCGCCACAGAGAAGGCTCTTCCCCTGGGGCCCGCCAAACGACATTATTTAGTCGACGGGACCCGGAGAAGGCCAACTCTGTGGAACCTTATTGGTTGCTGGGATTCGTGCGGTAGCAGGCAGTTCTGGAGGTACTCTGGTCCATGACCAAAGTCATGACCAACACTATGAATTGTGACCAGAAACCGATGTGCAGCCAATGCAAGCCACGGAGTGTTGAAGAAACGTGGGCGAATCTTGGAAGCCCCACGATGGATCTTGCGGCTGCGTTCTGCACGATCTGAAGTTTCTGAACACTTTTCAAAGGTAGTCCCATGTAGAGAGCATTGCAGTAATCGAACCTCAAGGTGATGAGGGCATGAACGACTGTGAGCAAACTCCCTGTCCAAATAGGGCCGCAACTGGTGCACCAGGCAAACCTGGGCAAATGCCCTCCTCGCCACAGCCGAAAGATTATGTTCCAATGTCAGCTGTGGATCGAGGAGGGCGCCCAAGTTGTGAACCCTCTCTGAGGGGGTCAGTAGTTCCCCCCCCCCAGGTTAATGGACGGACAGATGGAATTGTCCTTGGGAGGCAAGACCCATAGCCATTCCGTCTTGTCTGGGTTGAGTTTGAGTTTGTTGACACCCATTCAGGCCCCAACAGCCTCCAGGCACCGGCACATCACTTCCACTGCTTCGTTGACTGGACATGGGGTGGAGATGTATAACTGGGTATCATCGGCGTATTGATGATACCTCACCCCATGCCCTTGGATGATCTCACCTAGATAGATAATAGATAGACAGATAGATGGATGGATGGATGGATTGATGGATGGATGGATGGATGGATGGATAGATAGATAGATAGATAGATAGATAGATAGATAGATAGATAGATAGATAGATAGATATTGATGGATAGATAGATGATGGATGGATGGATAACTATATATATATATTCGTAGATTTTCATCGGTACAGTTATGACGGTCTTGGTATATTCGGGTTTCTTCCCGTGTAGGATTTGGAAATTTCTGGCGACGTTTCGATGAGGTCCCACTCATCATCTTCAGGCTGGTGTTTCTGTCCTTGTTCTAAGGCGAACACTGCGAGACCTAAGCTGCCTTCCTTCTATAAATACTGGTGGCTGGGTGTGATTTGATGGCTCAGCAATTGCCTGCTGTGTAGAAACTTCCTGGTGAGTCAGTGGGGTAGCATCTGGGGTCGTTGATGTAGCTGTAGTATGCTGATTAGTTAATGGTTGTTGATTAGGCGTGATATCCTGAGTAGTTGGAGTAGTTGGAGTAGTTTAATTTCCAAAACAGAACACTACAGCAAAAGAATAATAATGGAAGCCATCAAGATAGAAAAACATCCCCAAAATATGAACAAGCGGGATGATACCTCCCGCCTACCAGACATCTGGAAACCAGCCCTCAAACGTATCCCAGCCATAGAAACTGAAAACAGACTCAGAACACACATTGCAAAACAATCAAGTAGCCTGCAAGCTCCAACTACTCAGGATATCACGCCTAATCAACAACCATTAACTAATCAGCATACTTCAGCTACATCAACGACCCCAGATGTTACCCCACTGACTCACCAGGAAGTTTCTACACAGCAGGCAATTGCTGAGCCATCAAATCACACCCAGCCACCAGTATTTATAGAAGGAAGGCAGCTTAGGTCTCGCAGTGTTCGCCTTAGAACAAGGACAGAAACACCAGCCTGAAGATGATGAGTGGGACCTCATCGAAACGTTGCCAGAAATTTCCAAATCCTACACGGGAAGAAATCCGAATATACCAAGACCGTCATATACATATGTTTTTTTATGTCAGATCACCCTGGTATATTGAAGGAACGTCACAGCTCCTTTAATTAATTAATTAAGGTGTGTGTGTGTGTGTGTTTGGTTTTTTGGGGTTTTTTTTAATGTCGGATCACCCTGGTATATTGAAGGAACGTCACAGCTCCTTTTTGCCTCTAGGCCCAACCCAGGACCATTTCAAGGCAGTTAATTTATTTATAGCCGACAACTATATTCTGTATGTGTCAAATGTTTAAAAAAACCCCAAACATTTGACATATATATATATATATATATATATATATATATATATATATATATATGTCACATGTTTAAGCTGAATTTGAAAATTAAGGGAGACTAGGATAGATCTATTTCGGCCTTATTTTGGCCTCATCAGCTAGCCATACCCACTGGGACTTGAACCTGCAACCTTTGCCTTGTAAGGCAGAGAATTATCCTCTAGGCTACAGTATCCAATCCCTTCAGCTCTGTACCAGGGAAGGGTTACATTTTGTGTCGAATCACCCTGGTATATTGAAGGAACATCACAGCTCCTTTTTTGCCTCTCGGCCCAACCCAGGGCCATTTGGCCATTATATATATGTTTCGACACAAAAATATGTAACCCTTCCCTGGTGCAGAGCTGGAGGGATTGGATACTGTAGCCTAGAGGTTAATTCTCTGCCTTACAAGGCAAAGGTTGCAGGTTCACGTCCCAGTGAGGGTATGGCTAGCTGATGAGGCCAAAATAAGGCCGAAACAGATCTATCCTAGTCTCCCTTAATTTTCAAATTCAGCAAAAAAAAAAAGTGACAAACACACACACACACACGGATATATATATATATATATATATATATATATATATATATGTGTGTGTGTGTGTGTGTGTGTATGATAGACAGATGGATGAATAGATGGACGGACGGATGGATGATGGATGGATGGATGGATAGAAGGATAACTAGATGATTGATAGATCGATAGATTGGTGGGTGGGTGGGTGGGTGGATGGATGGATGGATGGATACGAGATAAGGGATAGTAGAGAAAAGAGATAGGATAGAGATACTTAACCCTATACATGCAGACATACATTTCTATATACAGTAGTCCCTCGCTATACCGCGCTTCACCTACTGCGGCTTCACTTCATCGCGGGTTTCTGAGGAAGCCGATCGGCAGATTTAAACAGCCCGCCGAACTCGATCGGCAGGATTTTTTTTTAAAAAAAAAATATCTAAAATTGTAAATACTGTATTTAAATACTGTATCTAAAATAAATACTGTGTGGGAAGGGTTTATAAACACTTAAAACAATGAAAACTTATCAAACAATTACAATATAAATACTTAAATAAGTACTATCAGTCGATAAATTCCCCATCTCGGATTTCACCTATCGCGGCCAGGTCTGGAACATAACACCAGCGATAGATGAGGGACTACTGTATGTACACATTGGCATCTACACATATATAAAAGACAAAGAGACATAGATTGTCATTTAATTTTCTTGCTGCCCATGCAGGATATAAATATTGTTGAATGAATGAATGATTGATTGATTGAATGAATGAATATTAGAGTAAAGACTGTAGAAATCTTTATGGAATTCTTCTTAAACAGAATGAAAAGAATATGAGTTTAAAGTGTATGTGTGAGAGAAAGAGCAAACAAATCAGAAAGTGCAATTGACAGTTTCATCCCTTTGGGTCAAATGGCTCAGAAACCACAACCAAAGATAAATGGGAGTCGGGTGAAAAGAAGAGATTATATCTGATTCCCTGCCAGAGAAGGTGTTCCCATTCAGGTTTTTTGCATATGGTACCAATACAGTTGGCAAACCAGAATTTGGAGGTGCTTCCTATTGCGGGTAGGACTAACTGCCTGCATTTAAAATTCAGATGATCAGGTTGTTGCAGCTGTTACTGTGTTCAATTCCTACCAGCTTCTGCTAGTTCTCCAGCTATTCTGAAACACCCAGCTATTTCTGGATTGCTTGAGGAGGCACCAGATTAAATTACAACAACTGGGAATCAAAGAGTTCTGTGCAGGGCCTTCCTAGCACTGCACTCTTCTGGACAGTGAGATCTGATGTCATTTATGGGATCTGGTGGAATTCCTCTCCCAGTCACAGACAAAAGTGCTCCAGCATCAATGGGGCCACTAGCCTTTATTTTCCACATCCTTTCTAGTCCCTCCTAGAAAGGCCCTGGTACTTCTCCCATTTCTCATATACCTTTTTCCTGATGTTGCTATCACATGGCAGATCTCTCTCTCTCTCTCTTCTGATTTCTTGGTTTTTTTTCTCTCTCTCCTTCCCTCCCTATCTACATCCATCCATCCATCCATCCATCCCTCCATCCACTCCCTCCTCCACACTCATGCGCATTCCTGAGCATGCTCACAGACCTCACTGAAGCCTGGAATGGTGAAAAAGAGGCCCCAATGGGCAAACCAGAAGTTTGGAAAATGGACTTCCAGTTTTCCTGTTGTGCTTTTTTTTTTTTTTTTTGCACCCCAGAGCCTTCGGTAAAGCTTCCTGAAGCCTCGGAGTTCAAAAAACAGCTCAAGGGGCAAATCGAAAGACCGTTTTCCAAACTTTCAATTTGCTCTTTGAGTGGGGTTTTTTTTTGCATTCTTGGGCTTCAGGGAAGCCTCCTGAGGGCTAAACAGCCTTCCCCAAGGCCGAAAATCAGCTGGCTAGCGTGTGTCTGCATGTTGGAGTTGACATAGGGCAAGGGCTTATGTGCCCTCACATATGACTCTGTGTACCACCTGTGGCACACATGCGATAGGTTCACCATCACGGGTCTAGGGAACTTCAGGAGGATTCCCACTCCCAACCCTATTACTGACATTTGCAAAGGAATAATAAGATAACTTAATTTTATTCTGAGAGGTGGACTGTACTGAGAGACAGGGGAAATTCAATGAGGCAATAAATAAATAAAAGCCGTGTGATTCATGGTCATGAGTGGGTGGATTAAAGTTGAATAATGGAACCTTTCTCAATTTGATCTCCTTTAGATATACTGGCTGGCTTATATCCAGCTTGCAGAAGGATGCAGTAATGGGCCTAACCTACTTTTGATGGCTACATCATCATCAGAATTCTCAGTCATGTATAGTCAGCAAAGAGTTCAGCACCATCAAACATTGAGTGGGATGTTGGAGGGGATGAATCATTGATTCTCTCAGCTGCACCCACAGTTTTGACATGGGTGAAATATCCCCATCCCCACTCCAGGAATGAAACCACATGGAACCAGCAATTTAGAATGATGGCTTTAATCAGAGTGGTTCTCAATTGGAGCACACATCTAAAGAATTCCCCAACAATTCTTAGACGCACTCTCTAAAAATCCATCTATTCAGAAGTCTGGAAATCTCTTTGCTTGCATAGAAGACTTCTCAGAACCTCCTGTCTGAAGGGGATTGGGGAGCATCTCTAATTAATCAAACTAGGTCAATCCAGTTTTGACTCAGGCAGCAGTGGAATTCTTTAATAACCTCTTCTAATTTCCAAATGCTACTCTCCTGTCTTGTGCTAGGAATAAATACCTCCAGCGTGTACAAGAGAGCAGATCCATGGAGTATTTTGAGTAAGCAATCTTCATATGGCCCATATTTATGTCTTCCTGGAAGGTATCTATAATTTTAGAGCTATTTTGTGACAAGTCTAACTCCCTTTACTGATGTCTCTCTGTCTCGATCTCTCTGTTTCTGTCTCTGTCTCTCTGTCTCTCTGTCTTTCTCCCTCTCCCTCCCTCTCTCTGTCTCTCTGTTTGTCTCTCTTGTCTCTTTCTTGCTATCTCTCTCCATCTGTTTGTGTGTTTGTTTGTCTGTCTTTCTGTCTCTCCCTCCCTCCTTCTCTCGCTGCCTCTCTTTCTGTCTCTGTGTGTGTGTCTTTGTCTCTCTCTCTCTGACACACACAAACTTTATCTCTCACACATACAAGCTCTGCTCAATTTGAAAGAATGTGTCACATGAAGCTGCCATGCATAAGCTAAATCTTCACCCATGCACTGCTTGGCAGAAGTTTTCCAGGATTTATTTATTTATTTTATTTATTTACTTACTTACTTACTTACTTACTTACTTACTTACTTACTTACTTACTTATTTAGCTTGCCTGAATTAAACTTTATGACATAACAGTAGACAAGGGGCAGAGCAGAAGGTATTCCGCCCCTCAGATGGGAGACCCAGCAGAATTCACCTCCGCCTCGATTTCTCCCCGGCATCTATTCAGGCACCCAACCAGGGGTGGATGGCTCTCACCTGCTGCTACCAGTGCGCGCAGCATGAGGATTCTTAGAATGCTACAGTCATGCATGTGCACACATCCCTAGTGTGGGTTTATTTCCGTGCATGCACAGGAAGCAAAAATGCGCTGAAATCTCACAAGGAGATGCATGCACGAAATAGATTTTGGCAGTTTTTTGCTTCTGCCCATGCACAGGAAGCAAAGATGCGCTGAAATCTCTCTCACACGTACATCCCCTCACAGGACTTGGCTTCTGGCCATGCGCAGGAAGCAAAAAATTAAAGAAAAAAAGATGGTAGCACCCAAAGGACTGGCATCGGAGCGGTTGTACACCAATTGCGCTATCAGGAGGCCGCTACCGGTAGTACACCGTACTGGTATTCCTATTCTATTCTATTCTATTCTATTCTATTCTATTCTATTAAGCCCTTCATGGCATCAGACCAGAATATCTCCGGGACCGCCTTCTGCCACATGAATCCCAGCGACTGGTTAGGTTCCACAGAGTTGGCCTTCTCCAGGTCCCGTCGACTAAGCAATGTCATTTGGCGAGACCCAGGAGAAGAGCCTTCTCTGTGGCAGCCCTGGCCCTCTGGAACCAGCTCCCCCCAGATATCAGAGTTGCCCCCACCCTCCTTGCCTTTCGCAAGCTCCTTAAAACCCACCTCTGTCGTCAGGCATGGGGGAATTGAAATTTCCCTTCCCCCTAGGCTTATAGAATTTATACATGGTATGCTTGTATGTATGAGTGGTTCTTTAAATTGGGGTTCTTTAGATTGTTTTTAATATTAGATTTGTTTACATTGTCTTTTTATATTGTTGTTAGCTGCCCCGAGTCTTCGGAGAGGGGCAGCATACAAATCTAATAAATACAAATACAAATACAAATACAAATATAGCAGATACAGTAGACAAATATAATTGCTGGAAATCCATCAATCACTTAATATTATTTCAATGCAAACTCAGCATATAACTAACACAATAAGAAATTATGATAAAATTTTGCTAGAATAAAATAAGGTAAAGATGAAATTATTCAGTTAAAATTACAGAGTACAGGTAGTAAAATGCTAGCTAAACCAATAAAATTAGAATTAAATTTTACAATGAACAGTCCAAATGCTGTAAAATAAGATAGTTATGAAACTATAAGTGAGCAATACTAGAATTTATAAAACATTGTATGTAGGAGTATGTGAGGCTATGTTAATTTATATTAATATAAATTTGCTGAAACCTTGTTAGGGTTTGTTGGCATTAAGAATATTTTCTCCCAGTCAGTTATAACAAAGATATAGTAAAATAAACACAGAACGGTATGTGTATATTTAAAAAGAGAAAGTGGGTGGAGAAAAGATGGAGGAGAAGGAAAGAAGGGAGAGAAAAAAGGAGGAGAAAATATATTGAGTTATGGAAAACAGATTATGAACAGAACTATACAGCCTGTATATGAATAAAGTAAGGTTCATGGTTTATATATTTCCTTAGTTAATGAAACATAGCAGGAAAAGATTTATAATTTGTACTGTAGCTTAATCATTATATTCGAAGATGTGCTCGCTAGTAAAATTAAATGAGGAATAAGTAAAAGAAGTTCTCAACCCCGAATTGATGATGTATGTGTAAAAGCTAAGCAATTCCTGATTGAAGTTAGAATAGAATAGCAGAGTTGACAGGGACCTTGGAGGTCTTCTAGTCCAACCCCCTGCTTAGGCAGGAAACCCTGTACCATTTCAGACAAATAATTATCCAATCTCTTCTTGAAAACTTCCAATACTGGAGCAGCCACAACTTCTAGGCAACTTGTTCCATTGATTAATTGTTCTAGCTGTCAAGTTTTTAAAATATATAACCGTTAAAGGCTGTTCATACTTCCTGAAACCTGATCAAGCGAGAGGAAAAAATAAGTTCTCAACCCCGAATTGATGATGTATGTGTAAAAGCTAAGCAATTCCTGATTGAAGTTAGAATAGAATAGCAGAGTTGACAGGGACCTTGGAGGTCTTCTAGTCCAACCCCCTGCTTAGGCAGGAAACCCTGTACCATTTCAGACAAATAATTATCCAATCTCTTCTTGAAAACTTCCAATACTGGAGCAGCCACAACTTCTAGGCAACTTGTTCCATTGATTAATTGTTCTAGCTGTCAAGTTTTTAAAATATATAACCGTTAAAGGCTGTTCATACTTCCTGAAACCTGATCAAGCGAGAGGAAAAAATAAGGGAATATAAGCTCCATTTCCACTGGCAGTGGGTTGCAGGAGGCCCTCGCAGCCGAAAACAGAGACTGGGAAGGCAGGTTGGTACTTCACTGCTTCCAGGGAAACCCTGGATTTGAGCTGTGGGTCTTGAGTTTGACACCCCTATTCTAGTATTCCCAAGTAGAGTGGCCAGAAAAGGTGAACATTTGAATCCTACCCATCTTGAACTTTTGCAATTGTGGAGTATTCTCGGTCTGTTGTGCAATTTGACTTGCAAGGTATGCCGGAGATAAAAAAGACACACATACCAGAATGAAAATGGTATGCATCATTAAACTCCAGAATTTAAATATTTCCCTTCTCATTGAACTAACAAAGCTCAGATTTATTGGCTTTCTTAAGAGGATCAACACATCCTGCGTTTTAGCTTTTTGATTGATAGAGCTTGTGTTCGTGTGTGTGTGTGTGTGTGTGTGTGTGTGTGTGTGTGTGTATATATCAGGGTGATTCGACACAAAATGTAACCCTTCCCTGGTACAGAGCTGAAGGGATTGGATACTGTAGCCTAGAGGATAATTCTCTGCCTTACAAGGCAAAGGTTGCAGGTTCAAGTCCCAGTGGGTATGGCTAGCTGATGAGGCCAAAATAAGGCCGAAATAGATCTATCCTAGTCTCCCTTAATTTTCAAATTCAGCTTAAACATGTGATATATATATATATATGAGAGAAGAATATATATACACAAACACACACACACACACACACACACACTCTCCTTTATATATATATCTACCAACACAAGCTCTATCAATCAAAAAGCTAAAATGCAGGATGTGTTGATCTCCTTTTTGAGGGGGGGGACACAACAAGTATAAACCATCCTGAAAAAGGGATGTAACAAATAGATAGTTAGTAGCTGGGGACACACACCAACACGCTTAGCCACTTGTAGCAGGGCTGGGGGGGTGGGGAATGCTTCCTCTCCTTTAAAGAGAGAAGGAGAGCTTTTAACTTGAAGGATGAAATTATATCTCCAACCTGGTAGATTGTGGACTTCAAAGGCATTTTTTCTCTACTTTGGGTGTTCCTAGATGAGAAGGGAGCATGCTATTTGTGCCCAAACTCAAGTGGTTGTCTAATTGACCCCTTTGTAACAGGTTAAAGGTTCTGTGGTAGATAACAGCACTTCATTTTGATTAATTATGTCAGGGAATTAATGTATGATTACTAACTTTTAGCAGACCCTGCTCTTTCTGACCCCGTGCTGCTTGTTTGCATGGCTGGTTGTAATTTTTGGCCGGTGGGTTACCAAAGGTCACAATGTGGTCAGCTTATTTTAAACAAAGAAGGGACAGCTGAGGGAGGGCATGTGTGAAAGACAGACAGAAAGAGGGAGAAAGGATGGAGAGAGAGAAGAGAGAGAGCAGGTCCTATCAAGGGAAAATAAAACCACACAAGCTTTTCTTCCCAGCCTGATAAAGGAGACACTTAGGGTTTTTTTTTTTACCAATAGATGTTTATATGTATAATCTTCCTAAGAATAATTTTAAACCTGAGAAATAGTGATTGAGTGATTGGCTATTGTCCCTATGAAGTACATTTCACACTGAACTTCAATGGTGGAGGAATTGGTTAAATTAAATGTGGAGATGACCAGCACTGAGTCTCCTCTATTGATGTAAGAGATGCAAAATGAAGACCAAATTGTTTAGCGGTGGTGTTGGGGGAGAATTCATATTCTCAGTCTGTTTGGCAGAAATTGAATGATTAAGCAGGAGTGGTTGTTTTCTTCATTGTGAGAACATGGGGAGAGTAGTTGTTACCGTATTTTCCAAGTTGTGGTTGAAGGTTAGAATAAACCACATTTGGTTGGGTTCACAGCAGAAATGGGTTTGAGCAGGTTTTGACCAGTTCTGGAGAACCGGTAGCAGAAATGTTGAGTAGTTTGGAGAACCAATAAATACCACTCCTGGCTGGCCCCACCTCATCTATTCTCTGCCTCCCGAGTCCCAGCTGATGGGGAGGAAAAGGGGATTTTGCAGATTTTTATAAATAATACAGAAAATAATAGTTAGAAAGCTGTAGTAGCAATGTCAACCAGCAGATTGGCAAAATTATAGATCGTTTAAGTGTTTAAATTAGTTTTATGTTTGTATAGGTAATGTATTGTTTATTCCTTTAGTTGTTTTGCATTTGTTTTGTCTTTCTTTTAATGTTAATAATCAATAAAGATATTTTTTTTAAAAAAATACCACTTCTGACTGGCCCTACCTCCAAAGGGGGATTTTGCAGTATCCTTCCCCTGCCGCGCCCACCAAGCCAAGCCATGGCCACCAAGCTACATCCACAGAACTGGTAGCAGTTAAAAAAAACCCCACCACTGGTTCACAGCATGCCAAATCTAAGTCAAGAAACCACTTTATAGCTAAACATGTTCTGAGAACCAGTCCATGTGTAGAAAACATAATATGAGGCTGCCGAAGACTTCAGTAGAACAGAGTAGATAGAGTAGAGACATGCACTCTATCCCAAAAGTGTATTTCATACATAAAGAAGCATGATAGAAATTACCAGTACATTTCTACAGAGGAACATTGATTTGGGACAGAGGTGTGTGTGAGAAAAATATGTCACAAGTGGATGTGTGCATGCACACATGTATACAGATACAAATGTGAGTCTTATTAGAAGGAGTTGCACAGGTAATCCTCCACTTACAACAGTTCATACCTGCTCAAAGTTAAAACGGCGCTGAAAAGAAGTGACTTATGTTTTTCACACTCATGACTGTGGCCGCATCCCCATGGTCACATGATTTACATTCAGAGGCTTGACAATTGGCTCACATTTATGACAATTCCTGGGGGCTGCGTGATCCCATTGTGCAGCCTTCTGACAAGCAAAGTCAATGGGGAAACCAGATTTACTTCACGACAATGTAACTAATTTAAGAAGTGCAGCCACTCACTTAACAAACGTGGCAAAGAAAGTTGTCAGATGGGGAAATACTCACTCAACAACCTAAATTTCGAGCTCAATTGTGGTTGCAAGTTGAGGACTTCCTGCATTTAAAAGGCACATTACAGAAAATGGATCCAAAACCTTATTAGTGGGAGTTAATGCACTGTGAGCTCTCAGTAATTATGCTGCAAATTACTATCTTCATGAATTCCCAATCTGATTACCTACATGCCCAGATATTGGTCATTGTTCTTGTATGCTTTCTTATGGTGATGTTTTCTTAGATCATAATATTGCAGATGTGCTGCTGAATCAGAGCAAATAAAAAGCCCATATTCTGTCTCGGTTACTGGCAACGTGACCATCTAGAAATATTATGGAGGTAGAAGAACTTTATGTGTCATTTTCTTCGAGTTGTCAAGTTTTCCATTTCCATTTAAAAGGTTAAGTGGAAAGCAGAGAGTATCAACAGCAGGAACTGCTTAGCTAATAAGTGGAGGCTAACTTAATATATGTAATACAGGAAGAAAATTAGCTAGATGGTAATTAAAACTTGAGAGCCAGTTAGGTGTAGCTTTTAAGGCATCAGGCTAGAAACCAGGAGGCAGTGAGTTTTAGGGCCACCCTGAGCACAAAGCTAGCTGGGTGACCTTGAGCCAGTCACTTCCTTTCAACCCAAGGAAGAAAACAATGGCAAATCTCTTCTAAAAACCTCGCAAAGAAAACTGCAGGAATTGATCCTTCCAGAAGAGTAAAGGACGCCACACCAGGAGTAAAAGTTGAGCTGTGTGCGCACCTTCGGGTCTCTGGCGCGTGCACATCCCAGTGTGTTTTACCTTCTGCACATGCGCAGGAAGCAAAATCTCATGAGGGGATGTGAAGGGGCATGCGCAAGAGAGAGATTTTGGCAATATTTTTCTGTGCATGCACAGAAGCAAAAAATATCACTAAAATCTCATGCGCATTGCAAGATTTTTCTTCCCACGCATGCACAGAAGAAAAAAATTGCTGAAATTTCTCTCTTGCATGCACCGGTAGCAGTGGTAAGTGCAATCTGCCCCTGAACTGATCCACGCACAATTGAAGAGAAGGAGGAACCCCCTCCCTAAAACTTAGCATCTGGACTTTAATAAGATCAATCATACCAGGGGTGGATTCCTCCCAGTTCAAACCGGATTGGCCAAACTGGTAGTGACCCGCTGGTGATGTCATGATGGCATCACAGATCCGATTTGGTCAGTGCCATTCTGTAGGCGCCGCCATCTATTTTTTTTAAAAAAATCAGAATTTTAAAAAAATTGTTTTGGAGTTTTTCCCTCTGCTGCTGCTTGAAAAAGGGCCCTCCTGGCCACTCCTGGGTCTATATTGACCTTTATTCCTTCACCAGAAGAACAGCTGATCAGCTCCTCAGATGTGTTTCATGCTGCTTCTAGCTACTGAGCATGCACGGAAGCAGAATTGGACAAGAGGGTGCGCATGTGCGCACGAAACATTACAATGGGAACCGGTGACGAAGGTAAGTAGAGCCCAACCCTGAATCATACATTAAGAAGCACTGAAGATTTGGGCCTGAATCCATGCAGGCAATTCTTAGAGCTTCTTTCTTCTTTTTTCTTTCTTTTATTAGATTTGTATGTTGCCCCTTTCCGGAGATTCGAAGCGGCTCACAACAATCACAACAATATACAAATCCAATATTTAAAAAAACAAAACATTTAAAAAAAAACCATCATTAAGAACCATTCAATGCAATCATACCATTCATAAAAGCTATATGTGCTATATAGCAAGAGCACTTCCACTTATACACCGTTTCAAAGTGCTTTACAGCCAAGCGAAGGACAGCCATCTTTGGTGCTACCTGTGCACCCTTCCAAGCCGTTGCAGGTGGGCGCATGTCCAGCATGCACATGCACCCCCGTTGGTGCAAAATTTGGGTTCTGTGCATGCGCTGCAAGCAAAATCTTGCACGAGATTTCAGTGAATTTCACCGATATTTTTCCTTCCGTGCATATGCAGAAGCAAAAACCCAGCGAAAATTGATGAAATCTCACTCGCATGAGCATCTTCACACAAGATTTTGCTTGCTGCGCATGTGCAGAAGCCAAATCTCCCACATTTGTGCAAGTCAGGGACATGCAGCTATGTGTGCATCCTGAAAATCACTACCGAAATAGAGTACCTGACCATTCTGGCAGCGGCCCATCTCTGCTCACAGCCATCTCTAAGTGGTTTACATGATCTGCCTATTGGCCCCAATGATCCGGCTCCTCGTTTTGCCAAGCTGGGAAGGATGGAAAGCTGAGTCAACCCCGAGTCAGTCGCAATCGAACTCCTGGCAGTGGGCAGGAAGTTAGTCTTCAGTACTGCCTTCTAACCACTGTGCCACCAGGGCTTTCATCCCAGTTCTTTGAAACTCACATTTTAATTGGATGACAGATCATCCTGGAAGAGGATCATCCAGTCAACAAGAGAAGACACCTGAGAATGGTTAAATACTAATAAGTGCTAGGCAGAGAAATGAATTTGAAATCATTAATACAATTGGAGGAAGAAGGAATTTAATTGGATTGGTGGCCTTATATTCAAATTAAATCTAGATTACAGACCGACAAGAAAAAATATGGTATACACAGAAACAAGATTCAGTACAAGACAAAATCCTACTAGGTCTGAGGAGAAAAGCAATTACAAATATATACAAATTACTAATGGAATATAAAAACGTAGAGGAAATTGTTAACGGAAACATGATTAGCTGGGCAAAGAACATTGGTCACACCATACATTTGGATCAATGGGAAAAAATTTGGCTAACAAACTATAAAATGACCAAAGCCGCTTCATACAAAGAAAATTTAATAAAAATGTTTAATAGGTGGCACATACCGCCAGCTAGACTAGCAAAGATGTACCCAAATCTCAAACCAAATTGTTGGAGATGTGGAGATAAAAGTGGTACATATTTCCACATGTGGTGGACGTGCCCCTTAATTGATATAAAATACAGAATTGGATAAAAGAAATACTTAAAATTAAATTGGAAATGAAACCCAAAATATTTTTACTTGGTATTATTGACAAAGCCATGAAAAAAGAACACTACTATCTGATATAGCACCTGATAACTGCAACAAGAATATGTATATCACAGTTCTGGAAAAACGAAGCACTGCCTAAGGAAAGAAATTTGATCAGAAAAATATTAGACTGTGTGGAAACAGATAAACTGACACTGGAGCTTAAAGACCAGGAAGATACAAGATTCCATGATGTGTGGAAAGAATTTTACAGATGGTTGAACCAAGGAATAAGAACAAAGATTGCTGCATTAGAAGGGAATAAATAAAGTTAATAGTTTCTTGTAAGTGAAAAATATCAGCTCAAACTTGAATCTTATTACCAGATTAGAAGTATACCTGATTGTTGAAAGTTTGCAGTTAGTAAATTGGTTATATTTTAGACCGAATAACTTACCGCAGGTAGCAAACCCGCATAAGAGATTTTTATGAAGCTGTCAGGGAGACAGCTGGGGAGTGGGGAGGACTATGTAAAGTCTTGATTGTGTATTGTTGCGTATATGTGTGTATATGTATATATTCCAAATAATCTTTTTTTTAAAAAAAGAGAGAATAACTTGTTCATGCTGAATGTGTTGTTGGCCATTATTGGTGGGCTGATGTTGAAAGTTTGGAGTGGTGTTATTAATTGCACTTAGAGCAGGACTAGAGGTGAGAGGATATGGAGATTCCAAGCAGTGGTACCTATCTCAGTATGCACCCTAATTAAAAGGGAATATAAAATCAGCAGGCCAGCCAATTTGATGCATGTGTGCCTGCGTAAATGAGCTCAAAAGCCATAGAACTCGCAGAATAAAAGGAAGTCTTCTAATCTAACCTCCTTCTACTAGTGCAAGAAACCTTACACATTCCAGACAAATGGCAGTTCAACCTCTTCTTAAAATCCAACCAGTGATGGAGCACCTGCACCTTCTGCTTTGGAATATTGCTTCTTGTCCTGGCTTCAGGTATGTTAGAAAATAGGTTGACCACCCTCCTCTTTGGTGGACCTTCAAGTATTGGAAGACTGTAATTCCTGCAATCGTTCATCTCATGCTGTAGCCTCCAGAACCCTAATCATTTTTATTGCTCTTCTCTGCACTCTTTCTAGAGTCTTAACTTTTTGGAGGGTATTATGGTGACCAGAAATGGACCCAATATTCTGAAAGCAGTCTTAATAGTGCAGTAAAAAGCAGTATGAAATGAGTGAATGAGAGTGAGAGTGAAAGTGAGAGGGAGTGAGTGTGTGTGTGTGTGAGAGAGAGAGAGAGAGAGAGAGAATGAGAGAAAACACAAAATACAAACCAGATGATCACAATCTTATTGATGATCTTCACTCTGTCAAAGACCTTGGAGAACTCATCATTAATGATCAAGGTGCCAAAGCCCATTGCAACATAACCACTCTAAATGCCCATTGCTAAGAAGGCATTTAGAGTGGTTAATCTTCTCTGGTAACATTATACTTCTAACTAGATCATATAAAACATTTGCCAGACCAATTCTTGAGTACAGATCATCCGTCTGGAACCCGCACTGCATATTGGACATTAATATAATTGAGAATGTCCAGAGATATTTCACGAGATGAGCACTACACTCCTCCATTCTCAACAGAATACTTTATACCACCAGACTTGAAATTTTGGGTCTAGAAAATTTAGAACTCTGCCGCCTTTGATCTGATTTAAGTGTATAACATAAAATTATCTGCTACATTGTCCTACCTGGCAATGACTACTTCAGCTTCAATCGCAACAATACCAGCTAGCAATAGATACAAACCTAATGTTTCAAACTTGATTGCAAAAAAATTGACTTCAGCAACAGAGTGATCAATGCCTGGAATACATTACCTGACTCTGTAGTTTCTTCCCCAAACCCCAGAAACTTTAACCTAAAACTGTCTACAGTTGACCTCACTCCATTCCTAAGAGCTCTGTAAGGGCGTCTATAAGTGCACCAGCATGCCTATCATCCCTGTCCTAAAGTCATAAAATATATGTATAACATGTATAACATGTATTCAAAAACATGCAGCTCTGTAAGGGCGTCTATAAGTGCACCAGCATGCCTATCATCCCTGTCCTAAAGTCATAAAATATATGTATTTTATGCATAACATGTATTCAAAAACATGCAGAGAGAGAGAAAGAAAGAGAGAGGGAGCAGGAGAGAGCAAGAAAGAGAGATAAGAGAGAGAGAGAGAGAGAGAGAGAGAGAGAGGGAGGGAGGGAGAGAGAGACTTCATACTGGCCTGGCTAACTAGGATGTTAGCCTTAAATGTCTGTTCTCATTTAATCATCAGCAAAATTGATCACATATGTTTTCCCCAAGTAAAGTTTATTAGAAATAAATTGGGAGGCACATGTGAGCCCTGACTTGGCAAGGTTGCGCTAGGGCAGAAGACCCTTGAACTTTATAAATATGCAAAGCTGACACAAATAACAAATTAAACTTAGCCAGGTGTAGGGCTGCGCTGCATCACATGGCAGAAAGGACTCCATGTCAGGGCTGGTTAGAGTAGCTGAGCTTTATCTGGGTGCCAAGCAGAGATCCTCAGGTTAGGGTGCATCTGTTTCCAAATCGTATCCTTCCTTTAATGCCATATTTCTGGGCTCTGGGTATGTTTTTCCTATCACAGTAAAATTAGGTCGAATGTGTATAATTTTAGAACAGCTCTCTCTCTCTGTGTGTGTGTGTGTGTGTACATACACATACAGTTTATATAGTAGAAAATGTATATTTTTTGTGCCTGTGTGTAATATGTATGTACACATATGGCATATATACATAGAATTAAATAGTATATTTTCGATGTTCAGTAATAGTAAATAGAGAGAGAAATTGTATCTCTTTGAGGTGAGGAGAGGCCATGTACCCTAACCCTAACCCTTGACGTGAGTGACGCCAAGTTGCCCACCTTTAAGCCAGTCACATGACCTTTAAGCCACCTCCTGGTCAAGCCACTCCCGCCTGGTCACATGGCAGGCAAGTCACACTCACAAAATAAGCCACGCCCACAGTGTGGTAGTACATTTTTTTTGTAGCCCTTCACTGCCAACACTACAATTCAAGAGCATCAATTCTTCCAGGGCTCAGCTTTAGTTGTGGTCCAACTCTCACAGTCATACATTAGCATCTAATTTGGGTGTGATAATATAGATCTTTCTTATAACCTTGAAGTTATGCAGGGTTATTCTGCATGGTTGTCAGATACATATTCCACATTCCCTGTCAATAAAACCAATTTCTGTGTCTCAGAAACCTCTCCAAAGGTTTCATAGGAATTATGTATTTTAATCTGACAAATGGGGAAATCTATTAACTACACGGAGGCAATCATGTTTATTGAACTAAACTGAAGTCAAAAGTGGATGTAGTTTTTGTTCTGCCCTTGCTCAGTTTAAGGAGTGGGTATCTTTCAACTTGTTTTCCAAAAGCCAGATGTGACTGTCAGCCTTAAATGGACTTTGTAGTCCTCCCTTTTGTATTTCCTCCTTGTTTCTTTGTTGTGACACTTTATTTTATTTTTTATTTTTTTTTACTTTATTTATATGTTGTTATGTTATGTTATGTTATGTTATGTTACTATTTATTTCTTAAACAAGTATAAGATAACAATTAAACATGATTATGAATACAGGATAAGGATACAAATAAATGGGGACAGTAGGACAGGGATGATAGGCACATTGGTGTGCTTACGCATATCCCTTACAAATCTCTGAGAAATGGGGTGAGGTCAACAGTAGACAGTCTATGGTTAATGTTTTAGGGGTTTGGGGAAGAAACCACGGAGTCAGGTAGAGAAGCAACCTATTACTAAGAAACTTCCTAATGGTGAGAACAATTAACCAATGGAATGCCTTGTCTCCAGATGTTGTGGGTGCTTCATCAATGGTGGTTTTTAAGTCATTAGTCTGAAATGGTATATGATTGGACTAGATGATCTCCAAGGCCTCTTCCAGCTCTCTTATTCTGTATTTCTATGTCTGTATTTATTTATTATGTATTTATTATTAGACATCTATGCTGCCCATCTCCCCCAGATGACTTTAGGTGGCTTACTTTCATACAATTAAAATACCATGTAAAACAATGAAATGTTAAATCAATAAATAAGAATTATGCAATTCAATTTTCAGACACCATTTAATATTGATTGATTGCATTTATATGCCGCTCAACTCCAAAATGGACTTTGTTTGTTTGTTTTGTTTTGTCAAGTACGTATTGGTAGTATACAAAGATATAACAATGTTTATATACATGATACATGAAAGATTTACATGGAATATTTTTTTTTAAAAAAATATAGGATTCATCAAGGGGGAAAACAGAAGGAAGAAATAAACTCCTTCCAATAAACCGATGGTCCTGCTTTATTCAACAAGAAACTGATGTTAAAAATGCAGTAAGTGTAGAAAAGAAAAAAAATGTTGGTATGATTTGTCCACTTTAATGTTGTCAATGTGTCTTAGAGAGGGAAATAGTTACCTTTGGAAGCTACATTCCATTGTTCAGATTTTTTAAATTTTATTTTACACTAGGTCCATATCAATGTGTGAACACTGTGGCACCTGGGTATCAACCATTTCAGTGCAAATAAAAATAGTACTATTAATTACATTGGTTACATTCCGCAAGCTTATGTAGTTCTAGTGTCGATACACATATTTATACTAAATTATAGATGTTCATTATTTCATTATTCAGTGCTTTCAATACATTATTCCAATACCAACCACAATATTGTTTGAACATTCATAATAACACAGTGTTTCACATTCAAATGTTCCCTCATCATTATTATTTTTGTGTTATTGTATAAAAATGTGTATGCTAATATTTCCCATTCTTCAGAACTTTCTGAGATGCGTAGCCATTCAACTATATTCATAGACATTGTCCCATACTTCTGTGTCAGTGGGATAGATGTTAATAAACAGGATGTCATTCCCACTTAGGACTTTGCGTGTGTGTGTGTGTGTGTGTGTGTGTGTGTGTGTGTGTGTGTGTGTGTGTGTTGAAGCCCTCCTATGCAAGTTTTTCCTTGTCCCTGGCTCACCTTAGGAGAAGCCACAAGGACAGTATGTTTTACCCTTGCCTTGAAGAAGTCAAAGGCCCTGTTGTGTTTTGTGGCCTGGCTGCAAAGAAGTTAGAAGACTTGTCATGACAAATAATTAAAAGTCCCCTTGGGAAAGACTCTGTCCTGGAGAGAAAACAGAGACCTGACAGTTTAGAGAGGAAAATATTGAGTCCCTTGAGGGGGATAGAGAAATAGATCATGTTTCTTTGCTTACGGTCTTAGATCTGGCAAGTGTAACTTTTCATGAAAGGTTGATAGGTAGGTCAAATGGTAAATCAAGTGAGATAGAGTTAGGGCTTCTACCTATTATATTGTTAAAACACAGCTTGTGCGGGACATTGGTTTTGAGAGGCCCAACAGCTGGACTTACCTCAACACTTTTGGAAAAGTTCTTTGGTGTTATGCTAAAATCACCCGCCATGTAAGCCCAAGGTTTGGTAAAATATTTATCTTCACAAAATTACATGTCACACAAGGATTGCTGTTCCACCGTATTTGCCCTCATAAAACAGTGCCTCTTCAGGGAGGAATTTTTATACTGCAAAACATTTTCCCAGTTCCTCTTCCCTGAAATCAGAGGAGACAAACACACATATATAATACCTGGGCATAGTTTGTGTCCATGCAGATGTTTTGATAATTTGCTCCTTCTTGCATTTCTTACAATCTGCCACAAAGTCTACTGGATCAGCTGGAGGAAACCAGCAGAACTAGGAAACCTCTCCAAAGTTTTTGCTTGGGTGGCTCAAGGCAGTTGAAATCTACTGACCTTCCTTACCAGTTTGGAAGTGTGCATTTTTTAACCCTCTGCGCATGCACCAAAGGCTTTGTGCAATCACAGAGAGTTTTTAAAAAAAAAGAAAATGGAGATGCAGGTGGAACCTTATGCTGCCACTGCCACAGGTTCTCCAAATCACCGGCGGCGGCTGCAACCAATACACCTGAATCGGGCTAAACCAGTAGCATTTCACCCATGGAGGCTCATTAGAGTAACAAATAGACCTGCCTAGATCACACCTAATCAGCCCTAATCATATAATTTTACTTGGATAGAATTAAAATAGAATAAATAGAATTTTGTACATGAGATGCACATCTGGGTGCCAAGAAATTATTGTACATGTGCAGATCTAACCTGTGTAGGTTTAGATGTATGCATGTAGTTACCTCTGTAGGCAACTAGGGTTGCCAATCTTGTAATTGAATGGGAGACCACCACAAAATCTCAGTTATAGACAGCAAAATCAAATCCTCCTCTTCTTCCTCCCATCAATTCTTTCTTTTTTCTTTTCCTTTTCCTTCTCATTTTCTTTCTCCTTCTCCTCCTCCTCTTTCTCCTCCTCCTCTTTCTCCTTTTCCTCCTCTTCTCCTTTTCCTCCTGTTTCTTCCTCCTCTTCCTTTTCTCCTTCTCCTGCTTCTGCTTCTTCCTTATCTTCCTATTCCTCCTCTTCTCTTCCTCCCCCCACTCCTCCTCCTCCTCCACCACCATCATCTTCCACTTTAGGTATCAAGGGGAAATGCAAAGTTCTTGCTCTTCTAGTGGTCTCAACCATTCTTTGATGCTGCCATAGTGTGTCTTTCATGTTGTCTCTCGATCTTGTCTGTCATCTCCACCAAGCTGGCAAGGGTAGCCAACACCCTAGAGAACAGGCTCAAAATACAGAAAGACCTGGACAGATTAACACTGTGGGCCCATACTAACAAAATGATGTTCAACGTCGACAAAAGCAAAGTCCTTCACCTAGGAAAAAAAAAAAACTAGACACACATACAGCCTGGGAGAAACTCCACTTAGCAGTAGTGACTGTGAAAGAGATCTCGGAGTCTTGGTGGATAATCAACTAAATATGAGCCTGCAATGTGCAGCAGCGGCGAAAAAAGCCAACACAATCCTAAACTGCATCAACAGGGGGATACACTCCAAGACCAGGGAAGTACCACTCTACTACGCCCTGGTCAGACCACATCTGGAGTACTGCATCCAGTTCTGGTCACCACACTTCAAAAGAGACATTGAAACTCTGGAGAAGGTACAGAAAAGAGCAACCAAAATGATTAGGGGACTTGAAACCAAGACTTACGAAGAGAGATTGCGGGAACTGGGCATGGATAGCCTAGAGAAAAGGAGGACCATGAAGGGACATGATAGCAGTATACAGGTATATGAGGGGGTCACTCTATTCTCCAGAGCACCAGAGGGCCGGATGAAGAACAATGGCTGGAAGCTGACCAAGGAGAGATTCAACCTGGAAATAAGGAAGAACTTCTTGATGGTCAGAATGATCAACCAGTGGAACAGCCTGCCAGCGGAGATTGTGAACTCCCTAACTCTGGACACTTTCAAGAGGAGATTGGACTGCCATTTGGCTGAGGTGCTGTAGGATTTCCTGCTCAGGCAGGGGATTGGACTTGATGACCTGCATGGTCCCTTTCAATTCTATCAATCAATCAATCAATCAATCAATCAATCAATAAATAAATAAATATCTTCTTCTGATTTGCCTTATAGCCTTTGTCCTTCTCCTCTTTTTGTATATGCTTGTTACGGTACAGAATTCCAACATGTTCTCCTCAGGTGAGCAAAGCACTTTACTTGCTGTTGTTGTATGCAGTTTAAGATTGGTGCAGAGAAGAGCAGCAAAGATGATTAGGGGCCTGGACGCTAAAACAGATGAAGAATAGTTGCAGGAACTGGATATGGCTAGTCTAGTTAAAAGAAGAACTAGAGGATGACATGGTACCAGTCTTCCAATATTTTAGGGGTTTCCACAAAAAAAGAGGCAGTCAATCTATTCTCCAAAGCACCAGAAGGCAGGACGAGTAACAGTGGATGGAAACTTATCAAAGAGAGAACCAGAGAGAAATTTCCTGATAGAACAATTACAATAGGATGGCTTCACTCCAGAAATTATGGGTGCTTCAACTCTGGAGGTTTTTAAGAATAGTTCGGACCACCATTTTTATGAAATGGTATAGGGCAGAGGTTTTCAAACTTGGCAACTTTAAGACTTGTGGACTTCAACTCCCAGAATTCTCCAGCCAGCATAGTTGGCTGGGAGAATTCTGGGAGTTGAAGTCCACAAGTCTTAAAATAACCAAGTTTGGGGACCTCCGGGTATAGGGTCTCCTGCTTGAGCAGGGGGTTGGACTAGAAGATCTCCAAGGTCCCTTCCAACTCTGTTATTCTGTTCGACAACCATCTTCTATGATCTTTCAAAGCCATGTGTATTTTTTAAAAAAATCCAATTCCAATTCCATTTATTTATCTATTATTCCTTTCTATGCCAAAGCTTCCAACCAACAAATGCTCTGTCCTACACTTTGGCAAAAAGAATCAGAACTTCAAATACAAACTGAATAAACTAATTATCACAGATAATCCCCACTGAGTCAAGGACCTTGCAATACTAATAACTAAAGATCTAAGTGCCAAAGCCCACTGCAACAACATTGCCAAGAAGGCCTCAGGAGTTGTTAAACTAATCCTACTCTCACGCTACTTACCAGAGCTTACAAAACTTTCACCAGACCCATCCTAGAATACAGCTCCTCTGTTTGGAACCCACACCACATTTCTGACATTAACACCCTCCAAAATGTCTAAAGATACTTCAACAGAAGAGCCCTTCACTCCTCTACCCAAAAGAGAATTCCCTACGAAACCAGACTTACAATCCTGAGTCTTGAAAGCTTAGAACTACGACGCCTTAGACATGATCTAAGTATTGCCCACAAGATCATATGCTGCAATGTCCTGCCTATCAAAGACTACTCCAGCTTCAAACACAACAACACAAGAGCACACAACAGATTCAAGCTTAATATTAACCACTCCAAACTTGACTGTAAAAAATACGACTTTAGTAATCGAGTTGTTGAAACGTGGAACTCATTACCGGACTTTGTAGTGTCATCCCCTAACCCCCAACACTTTACCCTTAGACTATCCATGGTTGACCTCTCCAGATTCCTAAGAGGTCAGTAAGGGGCGTACATAAGCGCACTAGAGTGCCTTCCGTTCCCTGTCCTATAGTCTCTCCTATATCTCCTATATCTTCTCTACTTCATCTCTATAAGCTTCATTGTATATTATTATGTATTGGACAAAATAAATAAATAAATAAAATTATATATATAAAAAGTTGAGATTGAATCCAAGCACCGGTTTGAAGATTTGCCCAGCCCTAATCGCAACCGCAGCTGAATTCTCCTGAACCTCTCGGTTGCACTAGAAAAAGCTTCCTCTTTCCGTGTTTATAACCGAGAGCCGCCCAAGTGCCGTTGGGAGCTTTCCTTCAGAAGGTCAATGGGGAAGTGTAATCAGTTTAGCACTGACTGTTGTAACTTACTCGAATGAAAGATTTTTCTAAAGGTGACATTAAGATGAAATATTTAAGCTAAACTGAAAGATTTGACTGGAAATTCACAGTGTCCCTTTGCAAGAGCCTGGGCTGATTTACTGATCTTCTATTTTCAATTTATGAGCTGAGACTTGTATATACCACTGGAGGATGAGAATGGAGTAGTTGTCTTTGAGCGAGCTCATATATCCTAAAGACAGACTTTGGAAGAATTAGAAAGTATAATAAAGCGTGGGTCCCTTTAAGGCCGAGACTGGCTTACTGCCAATTTAGGGCCTGGAGCATTAGATATTTTAAAAGCCCTTAAAACTGTCAGTTTGGAGAGAATTTTTGCCTGTGTTTCTCTGTGCGTGTGTTCTGATATGATTTCTTTTTTCTTCCTCCTTCTAGCCATGGGAAACGAAGCCTGGCTTCTTATATTTTTAAGCCGGGCTTTGGGTTCAAGCTGCAAAAACCTGAAAACACAGCCAGTCCCTGAGTTATGACGGTTCACTTAGTGACAATTTTAGTGACACTGTTGACCTCTTAGTGACTCTTAGTGACACTTAGTGATACTGTGTTGACCTCTCCCGATTCCTAAGAGGTGAGTAAAGCCCGTGTATAAGTGCACCGGCGTGTTTCTTTTCCTTGTAACATGTATATAAATATTATTACATCTCTGTATACCACCAAGATGAACTTGACAAAACAAAACAAATAAATAATAATAATAATAATAATAATAATAATAATAATAATAATAATAAATTTATTGCCATTGTCAAAACAGCGAATTGTCATTGGCAATGAAAGTCGTGTGACACCCAGAGACCAGTCCCACCATACATAAAATTATAATAGGTAAATTAAAAAATACAATAAAAAATAGAATAAAAAAATAGAATAAAATGTTCCACCCACTACAAATTCCCCACCCTAAACCACTCAACCATCTACATGACAAACCGAGTAATATTGTCCAACAGTTCACTGATGGTGACCCTTTAATTTGTTGTTAAGTGCGTGTATAGCTCTGGGATAAAACAATTCAGGAAATGTGTGGCCTGAGTTCTAGTTGTTTTGTATCTTCTGCCAGAAGGCAACAGTTCAAAAAGATTGTAAGCAGGATGAGAAGAGTCTTTGAGAATGGTATGCACCTTCCTAGGACAGCGAGATGTGAAGATGTCATCCAGGGCGGGTAGCTGGAGCCCAATGATGTTCTGGGCAGTTTCAATAATTCTCTGTAGAGCTTTTTTGTTCGCTACAGAGCTGCTCCCATACCAAGCTAGTATGCCGTATGTCAAGACACTCTCAATGGTGCTGCGATAGTAGGACAACAGTAGATGCTGAGATAAATTTATCTTCCTGAGCATTCTCAGGAAGTACAGCTTCTTTTGTGCCTTCTTTACAAGCATATTAACATTCATAGTCCATGAGAGGTCCTCCGAGATATAAGTGCCCAGAAATTTGAAACTACCAATCTTCTCCACCTCCTCGCCATTTATGTGCAATGGTGAATATACATCTTTCTTCCTCCTAAAGTCAATTATCAGTTCTTTAGTTTTTTTGGTGTTAAGTGTAAGATTGTTTTCTTTACACCATAATATCAGCCCTTGTACTTCATTTCTATAAGCAGACTCATTGTTCTTATTAATGAGCCCCACCACTGTCGTATCGTATAAATAAATACAAATTCGAAGTTACAACGGCACTGAATAAAGTCACTAATATAGTATAGTATAGTATAGTATAGTATAGTATAGTATAGCATAGCATAGCATAGCATAGCATAGCATAACATAACATAACATAACATAACATAACATAATATAATATAATATAATATAATATAATATAATATAATATAATAATATATATCCTTTCAGAAGGCTGTGAAAACCTGGCTTTGCCAGCAGGCCTGGGGCCATTCAGCAATATTGTATCATTCTGTTCCAGCCAGAAGGTACAAATGATTTCATTTTTAAGGGATTTTTAACTGTTTTTATATTGTTTTTTAAATTGTTGTATGCCACCCTGAATCCGTAAGGAGTTGGGCGGCTTATAAATTTGATAATTTAAATGAATGAATGAATGAATGAATGAATGAATGAATGAATGAATGAATGAATGAATGAATGAATGAATAAATCTATCACTGGAAATAAATAATTTGCAAATAAATAATAAATAATTTGCAAATAAGCCCAAAATAGATCTATAGTAGTCTCCCTTCCTTTTCATTATCAGCAAAAATATGTTACATAAATTAATATATGTAACATATTTTTGCTGATAATGAAAAGGAAGGGTGACTACTATAGATCCATTTTGGGCTCATTTGCAAATTATTTATTATTTATTTGCAAATTATTTATTTCCAGTGATATTTGTAACATATTTATGCTGATAATGAAAATCATACATATATGTAGTATATGTATGTCCAAACACTAGTCCTTTAAGAGTTTTGGGAACTCAATCTGAGTAGATTGCTCCAACCTGGCCAAAGATATTTTGGGCAGGTGTTTTGATCTACCCACCCGCAACCTTTCCTTCCCAGCAATAGGTGGAAATCTCAGCACTGGGAGAGATTAAGTGTAACTTTGGAGTTCTTTCTCTGAGTGCCAAAAGGAATATTACATATTTCTATCCTCTGAACATTGTCTTCCTGGAGATTAGAAGATAATGCATCTGGAACAATATTAGCTCATGCAAGGTTTGCAGTTTTCTTTTCTTTTTTCCCCTCCTGAAATCTCATAATCTCATTCTCCATCTGTCAGGACATATTTTTGGAGTAAAGGGGTCAATTTTAGCTATCGCACAGAAGTATGGTCAGATAACTTTCAGGGAGTTTTTAAACACCAGCAGGAAATTTCTCCTTTCCTTGATTTCAGAGTTCTTTCATGGTCTGTTTTCTTTTGGCAACAGAAAAGTGTTTCTTTCTCCTTCAGTAATGTTTGCTCAGCAGATGTTTAGCTTGATATCTAATCCAATCCATTCATAATTCTGTTATGGGCTAAAGTAACAAGTCTCGAGCAGGATCCCATGAATGGATCTCCATGTGTTTCTCCAGGGATTTAAAAATCACCACTCCCCAAATTGCCAACTTTTTTTAAAAAAAAACCATCCACATCTGCTCTCTATTATTTGCATGGAGGTTTGCAAATAATAAACCACAACAAAGCCTACATTCTGAGTTAGTTGTGTGTGGCTTTGTTCCATTCTTTCACACACACAATCTCTGACTGGGAAGGCCTGTACACCAATGCATGTGGGCCTCACCACTTCTTGTCATCCTTGACTTCTTTTTAATTGTTTTTTGTATTTTATATTGTTGTAAGCCACCCTGAGTCTTTTGGGATTGGGCGGCATAGAGGTCAAATTTATAATATAATATAATATAATATAATATAATATAATATAATATAATATAATATAATATAATATAATATAATATAATATAATATAATATAATATAATATAATATAATATAATATAATATAATATAATATAATATAATATATAATAAAATATAATATAATATAATATAATATAATATAATATAATATAATATAATATAATATAATATTATATTATATTATATTATATTATATTATATTATATTATATTATATTATATTATATTATATTATATTATATTATATTATATTATATTATATTATATTATATTATATTATATTATATTATATTATATTATATTATATTATAAATTACATATATTATATTACATTACATTACACTATATTATTATATTATGTTGTATGCTGACCTCTCCAAGAAGGACTCAGGGTGGCTAACAGTAGTCATAAAATACGAAAACACCAAAATATAACCACAATAACAACAACACAGTAAAACATAATACTCTAAAAAACCTTAATAATACTCTAAAAAACCCTGCCTACAAACAGTCATTATTAGTTCCAGGCCTGCCGGAAAAGCCAGTTCTTAACATCTTTCTGGAAGACTGGCAGGGTGGAGATAGTACGGATCTCTGGTGGCAGTTAATTCCAAAGAGTCGGAGCCACCACAGAGAAGGCTCTTCCCCAAGGTGCCACTAGCCAGAATTGTTTGGCAGACAGGACCCAGAAAAGGCCGACTCTGTGGGCACTTACTGGTCACAGTGAGGTGTGAGGCAGGAGGGGGTCCTGTAAATTATCTGGCCCTAAGCCATTTAGGACTTTAGAATTCCACTTACCTTCACAACCTGTTCACATTGTGCCATTGTACATTTCCATTTCTGTGCATGCTCACTAGCCCGATAGAGCCTGAAATACAGCTGAGGAGCTGGTCAGCTGTGCTTCAGCCGAAGAAATAAAGCTCAGGATTAACCTGCGCGCAGGCAAGTGGGCTTTTTTTTCAAGTAGAAGAAGAGGAAAAGCCGTCAGAAGACAAAAATTCACTGAAAATTCTTTTTAAAAAATGGTGGCGCCCACGCATCAGCACCGACTGAACTGGATCCATGATCCCATTGTCATGTCACCAGTGGGTCGCTAACGGTTCAGGCGAACTGGTCCAAACCGGGAGGAACCCATCCCTGGATCAATTTGCGCAGAGGTGGATTTCCACAGCTCTTTCTTCAGGCTGTCCAAAGAGAGGACGCAGCATGCTGCTTTGTGCCTAATCCTTAACACTCTGGAGTTGGCAGGCCACCCCAGACCATTGAGCATCCTCATCAGAGCCAGGCCATCTTGTCTGTTTGCCATTCTAAGCAAGAGTCAGTTCTACTTACCTTCTCTACCGGTTTGCATTGAAATCTCCCAGAAATGACCCTTTGCGCATGTGCAGAGAGGGCTGGGGGTTTTATTGCAATCCATGGCGACTGGAGGACCAGTCCCGGAGCATGGACAGCTGGTCATCACTGCCAGTTGGTGAGCCAGGTCAAATTTCTGCTAAAGAACCAGTCTGAACCACCAACAACCCACCACTAATTCTAAGTGTGTTAGTTGCCATGTCCAATTGAAGGCTGAAAGAACAAGTGGTCCATGGTTCTTGGGGAAACCATGTTCTCTTAAACGGGATTAAGCCAGTTAAATAATGCTGTCAACGCCCCAAATAGCATCTGAGAAATAAATCAGAATGCACTCCAATTCTCACGCAAAAGATTCGATTTATTAGTAGAGCCATGTTGGATTACATTTCGGCCATTCCGATACTAGCGTCTCTCCAGTACTCCACCCAGGTTAAGGTTCATCTCACATCCCCACACCCACAAGTGCAATCAAATGGACCAGTCTGGTGTAGGGATTCACCTGCTTCCTCTTTCATACAGTTGACACAGAACAAAAGATGACCTTGGACTCCGAGGAAGGAATTTGTTATAGCTATAACATATAATTATTACTATTATTTATTATATTTGTATGCCGCCCCTCTCTGAAGACTCTCTCCTACTTCTCTTCCAATTCCCTTATGATGTGTTACTGTGGCAGGCCAAAGCCTCTAACTCCACGTGATGGCTTTCGGCCTGACAAATACCCTTCCCTGTGATTGTATCTAAACAGTGCAGTGGTGTTGAACCTTTTTTTCCTCGGGTGCTGAAAGAGTATGTGTGTGCGCTCACGGTATTGTTCATGCATGAGTGACCACACCCATATTTCAATGCCTGGGGAGGGTGAAAACATCTCCCGACCCCCTGGAGACCCCCTGGAGGCCGAAAATGGCCTGTTTCCCAACTTCTGATGGGCCCACTAGGCTCGTGCTTTGCCCTCCCCAGGCTCCAAAGTCTTTCCTGGAGCTAGGAGTGGGAAAAAACGCCCTCCGTCATCCCTCCGGGGGGGTCTCTGGATGCCAAAAACGCCCTCCCAGAGCCTCTGTGTGAGCCAAAAATTAGCTGGCTGGCACACACATGCACGTTGGAGCTGAGCTAGGGCAGTGGCTCGCATGCCAGCAGATATGGCTTCGCATGCCACCTGTGGCACCCGTGCCATAGGTTCGCCATCATTGGAATAGTGGAACAGTGTAAATTTCATCCACAGTAGTGATTTTCTCGAGTGTGCAGCAGCTTCATAAGAGGAGGCATGTGATATAAAAATATTTTAGACCCCTCAGCCTAGCTAAATTCACAGACTGGGCTTATATGCAGCTTCTGGGAATGGAGGTAAACCTCTTTTTCCAAATCTTGCTTGGAACATCCTTGGATAAGAAGAAGTGGGATAATATAATTAGCATATTATTTCTGTCTAGAACCTTTTGATGAAGTGGACTCAAAGTCCATGTTCATTCAGATTTTGCGTAATTGGAAGAGAAGACAGTCCCTCTCACAAATTTTTTTCCCTAAAAAAATGGGTAATTCTGCTGTGTAATCATCTACTTTGTTCATCTTTCTGAATGAAATAATTGGAATTTCACTGGACATTCTATATCAAATATTAGCTAAGGGGTGGCGAGTGGAGATTTTTCATTTGCATAAAATGGCAGATTGACAGATGACAGATGTGCTGTCGCTTGAAACAATACACACACAAACACAAAGAAACCCACAAAGTGTGTTTGCAGATGGTGTTTTTTTCTCAAAGTGACTGGCAGAAATAGGGGTCTCCTATGAGTTTGGCCTTAAAGTCAAATGACATGAACAAGAGAAGAGACTCAGAATATATCAGGATGTAAGATAAATAAAGTGAATCAAAGAAATGCCATCAAATTAATGCAATATCTGAAAAAAAATAAGAGTAAATAGAGACAAGGGGAAGGAGGGAGAGAGGGGAGAAAGAGAGGAGGGGGAGGGGGAGAGGGAAAAAGAAAGAGAGAAAGAGAGAAAGAGAGAGAGGAGAGAGAGAGAGAATAGAGAGAGATGATAGAGAGGGTGGGACACTAAATCCTGAAACTAGTTATTTCAGTGTCAAATATTTAATTTGAATAAAAAAGAGCTCAATATCAGGGAGGGAGGAAGGGAAGGAAGGAAGGAAGGAAGGAAGGAAGGAGAAAGGGAAAGAAAAAAGTGAGAGGGAAAGAAAATGAGAGAGAAAAATAATGGAAACAAAGAAATAGAGAAAACATAGAAAAGTAAAGAAAGATGGGAAGAGAAAGAGAAAGGGAAGAAACAGGGAGACAGAAAGGAGAAAAAGCGACAACAAAAAGTTGATAATTGCCAGGGGGGTTAAGGTGACATTTCATACCTTTGAAGGTCATACAAAATCCTGAAGGTCAATGGTGCATGGACAACCCATCTGATGGTGGTGCATGCAATTTGCCTCTATAAAAATGTCAACAAATTTATGTGGCCTATGTGGTAATTAAAGTCTAAAGGCTTTTCTGCACAGGTTATAATGACATCATGGTGGCCCAGTGCAAGATTTAACTTAGACCAGGAGAATGGTCATCTTCCCCTCCCTCCCAGCCTGCTCTCCAAGGAATATTCTGATGTCATGGAAAGCTTAGAGGCATAATTCAGGATTTATTCAGAAGCTGAGAGGGAAACCCTACATATGCTAAGGCAGTGTTTCCCAACCTTGGCAACTTGAAGATATTTGGATTTCAACTCCCAGAATTCCCCAGCCAGCAAATGCTGGCTGGGGAATTCTGGGAGTTGAAGTCCAGGTATCTGGGAAACACTGTGCTAAGGGACATAAATACAGATGAGCAAAGATGTGCAGGTCCAAGTGTTCATAAAAAGTATGGTTACATATTATAATCGGACCAGAATATCCCCGGGACCGCCTTCTGCCGCATGAATCCCAGCGACCAGTTAGGTCCCACAGAGTGGGCCTTCTCTGGGTCCCGTCAACTAAACAATGTCATTTGGCAGGGCCCAGAGGAAGAGCCTTCTCTGTGGCGGCCCTGGCCCTGTGGAACCAACTCCCCCCAGAGATCAGAATTGCCCCCACCCTCCTCGCCTTTCGTTGGCTCCTTAAAACCCACCTCTGTTGTCAGGCATGGGGGAATTGAGATATACCTTTCCCCTAGGCCTATACAGTTTATGCATGGTTTGTTTGTGTGTATGTTTGGTTTTTAATAAGGGTTTTTAGTAATTTAAATATTAGATTTGTTATATGCTGTTTTTTATTATTGCTGTTAGCCGCCCCGAGTCTACGGAGAGGGGCGGCATACAAATCTAATAAAATTAATAATAATAATAATAATAATAATAATAATAATAATCCGTATGTGAAATATGCTTTACCAATAAAAGAGAATATTTGAAATGGGGGATCCTTGGGGCTCTCTGAGCTTGGTTGTTTTCTGGCAGGCATTTCATTACCCAGCTAGGTAACATCATCCATGTTAGAAGGGAAGGGAATGGAAACTAGTTAACTAGTTTGGATCATGAACCATCTGCAAGGAAACAATCAAGCTCAGAGAGCACCAAGGATCCCTCAATTATACTTATTCCTAATATATGTATATATGTTTGTATGTATATATATGTGTACTGTATATGTTTTTTTCTGTTGGATCACCCTGGTACATTGAAGGAACGTCACAGCTCCTTTTTGCCTCTAGGCCCAACCCAGGGCGATTACAAGGCAGTTAATTTATTCATAGCCAACAAACTATGTTCTGTATGTATTACATATTTTTGCTGAATATTTAAAATTAAGGGAGACTAGGATAGCACTATTTCGGCCTTGTTCTGGCCTCATCAGCTAGCCATACCCTTATATATATATACAGCCATATATATATATACAGTGGTACCTCTACCTAAGAATGCCTCTACTTAAGAACCTTTCTAGATAAGAACCATTTTCTACTTAAGAACCCGAGCCCAGAAAATTTTCCCAGGAAATTTGAGAGCGGCACGAAGGCCCGGCCAGTTTCCTGCCATTCCCCCTTTAATCCTGGCCATCTTGGCCTTTTCTGGGCTGCCAGAGGAGCCTTTCAGTGGCGCTTAAGGAGGCTTTGGTAGGCCAGAGTGAATGGGGGGGGGAGGTACGTGCTCCTCCTCAGCGCCTCAGAGTCCCTCTTTTTTTTTTTAAGCCTTAAAATTTTGGATTTTTTTTATTCCCCTTCTTCCTTCGGCAGCGACTGTCCTCCTCCTCTTCTTTCTCCTCCTCCTCCCATCCAAATTCCAAGCTTTTATATCTTTCCTAATGGGTTTGCATGCATTATTTGCTTTTACATTAATCCCCAGGGGAAAAATTGCTTGTACTTACAAACCTTTCTACTTAACAACCTGGTCACAGAATGAATTAAGTTCTTAAGTAGAAGTACCATTGTATGTATGTATGTATGTATGTATGTATACACACACACACACACACACACACACACACACACACACACATATATATATATATATATATATATATATATATATATATATATATAGTGGTACCTCTACTTAAAAACTTAATTAATTAATTAAAGGAGCTGTGACGTTCCTTCAATATACCAGGGTGATCCGACATAAAAAAACATATATATGACGGTCTTGGTATATTCGGGTTTCTTCCCGTGTAGGATTTGGAAATTTCTGGCAACGTTTCGATGAGGTCCCACTCGTCATCTTCAGGCTGGTGTTTCTGTCCTTGTTCTAGGGCGAACACAGCGAGACCTGAGCTGCCTTCCTTCTATAAATACTGGTGGCTGGGTGTGGTTTGATGGCTCAGCAATTGCCTGCTGTGTAGAAACTTCCTGGTGAGTCAGTGGGGTAACACCTGGGGTCGTTGATGTAGCTGAGGGATGCTGGTTAGTTAATGGTTGTGGATTAGGTGTGATATCCTGAGTAGTTGGAGCTTGCAGGCTACTTGATTGTTTTGCAATGTGTGTTCTGAGTCTGTTTTCAGTTTCTATGGCTGGGATACGTTTGAGGGCTGGTTTTCAGATGTCTGGTAGGCGGGAGGTATCATCCCGCTTGCTCATATTTTGGGGATGTTTTTCTATCTCGATGGCTTCCATGATTATTCTTTTGCTGTAGTGTTCTGTTTTGGAAATTAATTTAGTACAGTCAAAATCAATTTCATGTCCTGTAGTTTTGAAGTGTTGGAAAAGGGAGGAGGCTTTTTCTTTTTACCTTAATGCATTCTTATGTTCTGCAACACGTGCATTTACTCTCCTGTTAGTTTGTCCAATATATGTGGCTGGGCAGATTTTACACAGTATTTGATAAACTCCCTGGTTTTCTAGCTGGATATTGTCTTTGGGGTTTCTTAGGATGTTGGCTATTTTTTTATCTGTACCAAAGGCTGTCTATATATATATTTCATAGATTTTCACAGGTACAGGTTTGAAGGTCTTGGCATATTTAGGCTTCTTCCCATGTAAGTTTCAGAGATTTCTGGCGACGTTTCGACGAAATCCCACACATCATCTTCAGGCTGGTGCTTTTATTTATTTATTTATTACTTAGATTTGTATGCCGCCCCTCTCCGAAGACTCGGGGCGGCTCACAACATGTAAAAAACAAATCATAAGCAATCAGACAGATGTAAAATATTTAAATATTTAAAAAACCCCATATGCTAACAGTCACACACACAGACATACCATGCATAAATTAAACGTGCCCAGGGGGAGATGTTTCAGTTCCCCCATGCCTGACGGCAAAGGTGGGTTTTAAGGAGTTTACGGAAGGCAGGAAGAGTAGGGGCAGTTCTAATCTCCGGGGGGAGTTGGTTCCAGAGGGCCGGGGCCGCCACAGAGAAGGCTCTTCCCCTGGGGCCCGCCAACCGACATTGTTTAGTTGACGGGACCCGGAGAAGGCCCACTCTGTGGGACCTAATCGGTCGCTGGGATTCGTGCGGCAGGAGGCGGTCTCGGAGATATTCTGGTCCGATGCCATGAAGGGCTTTAAAGGTCATAACCAACACTTTGAATTGTGACCGGAAATTGATCGGCAACCAATGCAGACTGCGGAGTGATGGTGAAACATGGGCATACCTAGGTAGGCCCATGACTGCTCTCGCAGCTGCATTTTGCACGATCTGAAGTTTCCGAACACTTTTCAAAGGTAGCCCCATGTAGAGAGCATTACAGTAGTCGAACCTCGAGGTGATGAGGGCATGAGTGACTGTGAGCAATGAGTCCCGGTCCAGATAGGGCCGCAACTGGTGCACCAGGCGAACCTGGGCAAACGCCCCCCTCGCCACAGCTGAAAGATGTTGTTCTAATGTGAGCTGTGGATCGAGGAGGACGCCCAAGTTGCGGACCCTCTCTGAGGGGGTCAATAATTCCCCCCCCCAGGGTGATGGACGGACAGATGGGATTGTCCTTGGGAGGCAGAACCCACAGCCACTCCGTCTTATCCGGGTTGAGCTTGAGTCTGTTGACACCCATCCAGGCCCCAACAGCCTCCAGGCACCGGCACATCACTTCCACCACTTCGTTGACTGGGCATGGGGTGGAGATGTAAAGCTGGGTATCATCCGCATATTGATGATACCTCACCCCATGTCCTTGGATGATCTCGCCCAGCGGTTTCATGTAGATGTTGAATAGCAGGGGGGAGAGGACCGACCCCTGAGGCACCCCACAAGGGAGAAACCTAGGAGTCGACCTCTGGCCCCCCACTAACACCGACTGCGACCGGCCAGAGAGGTAGGAGGAGAACCACTGAAGGACAGTGCCTCCCACTCCCAACCCCTCCAGCCGGTGCAGAAGGATACCATGGTCGATGGTATCGAAAGTCGCTGAGAGGTCAAGGAGCACCAGGACAGAGGATAAACCCCCGTCCCGGGCCCGCCAGAGATCATCCATCAACGCGACCAAAGCGGTTTCCGTGCTGTAACCGGCCCTGAAACCCGACTGCCGGGGACCTAGATAATCGGCTTCTTCCAAGGACCGCTGGAGCTGGAGTGCCACCACCTTCTCGACAACCTTCCCCATAAAGGGAAGGTTGGAGACTGGACGATAGTTGTTAAGTACGGCTGGGTCCAGAGAGGGCTTCTTGAGGAGGGGGCGCACAAGCGCTTCTTTATAGAGTGATGGAAAAACTCCCCTCCCCAAGGAAGCGTTGGTAATCTCCTGGGCCCAGCTCCGTGTCACCTCCCTGCTGGCCGAAACCAACCAGGAGGGACACGGATCCAGTAAACAGGTGGCGGAACTCACAGCTCCGATGGCCTTGTCCACTTCATCAGGTGTCACCAGATCAAACTCTTCCCAGACAGGTGGACAAGTACGTGCCCCAGTCACCTCGACTGACTCGTTGTCAGTCGACTCTGTTACACAATTGGAGTCGAGATCGGCCCGGATCCGAGCGACTTTATCAGCAAAAAACGTGTTAAAATCCTCGGCACTACTCTGTAAGGGCTCCCCAACTCCCCCCTGGTTGAGAAGGGAGCGGGTCACCCTAAACAGAGCGGCCGGGCGGGATTCCGCTGATGCAATCAAGGCAGGATGGTATGCGCATCTTGCCGCCTTGAGCGCCACTTTGTAAGTCTTAATAAAAGCTCTTACAAGTGTTCGATCGGATTCAGACCTACTCTTCCTCCATCGCTTCTCTAGACGTCTCTTTTGGCGTTTCAACTCCCGGAGCTCCTCGTTGAACCATGGGGCTCTACGGGGTCTAGCGCCATGGAGAGGTCGCAAAGGCGCAATCCGGTCAAGAGCCCCCGCTGCAGCCCTGTTCCAGGCCTCCGCGAGAGACTCCGCCGAACTGTGGACGAGTGCCTCTGGAATAACCCCAAGCGCCGTCTGAAAGCCCTCTGGGTCCATCAGGCGCCTGGGGCGGAACATCTTCATTGGTTCCGCCTCCCTGCGGGGGGGGATTGGAGCCAGGAAGTCAAGCCGTAGTAGAAAATGGTCTGACCATGACAAAGGCAACACTTCTAAGCCCCTTAGTCTCAGACCATTACTCAATTGCTCGGAAAGGAATACCATGTCAGGTGCGTGCCCTCCCTCGTGAGTCGGACCCTGAACTACTTGAGTCAGGTCCACGGCTGTCATGGTGGCCATGAACTCCTGTGCCAACCCAGAGGTTTTGCCGAGTGACGGCAGATTGAAGTCCCCCAAGACAATAAGTCTGGGGAACTCTACCGCCAACCCGGCTACCTCCTCGAGTAGCACAGGCAGGGCTTTTGACACACAGCTGGGAGGCAGGTACGTGAGAAATAAGCCCACCTGAACTCCTAAGTCCAACTTCATCAAGAGAGACTCGCAACCCGCTATTTCCGGAGCTTTTGTCCTTGTGCTAGTGTGTGTGTGTATATATATGTGTTTGTATAGGTATAGGTATAGGTACAGTGTATATATAGTCATTTAGCACAGAAGACATGTTACTTTTTTCCTGAAGGGTTAAATCGGTGGAGGAATTCCGCTAAATTGCTTTTGGTGAAATGAAGTATGCCACACACACACACACACATACACACACAACCTGCGCCAAGGCATATCTGCTTGCCATTAAGGGTCGTAGATCTGGCATTCCTTAGGACCTGGGGGATTTTTTTCCCAGCCTCCCCTGGAATGCAGCAAATGCCTTGTAAATTAAGAGTCCCTAATGAAAATGTGCTGGTGAGTCCGAGTGGAGCAATCATCTGGTTAAAATCAGGCAGTAATTCCGCTAATTTTTACTGCCCTTCTTCCAGCTCTCAACGCCTCATTTAGGGAAAAAATGTTTATGTTCCCCTCAAAACACCTGCGTGTCTCGACTGGAGGGGTCCCCGAAGCAATTGCTTCCATTTTATGTTATTTTCATTTTTTTAAGGCTCCATGTTGGGAAATGCATCAGTGTCCTTGCCCCCTGGTAACTGAAATACATCAATGGCCTGAAATTACCCCTATTCCAGCATGTTTTACAAGGGCTGATTTTTTTTTTTTTTAAATCTCCTTTAAGTTGCATATTTTGGAAGCTCTGCAAACTGCTTTCATTTCCTTCTCACAGCTGCTCTCCAGAAAGGCACCCGCCTCCCCCACTCGGTCCCTGTTCCAACACCAACTAACTGGAGTTCCACAACACATTAGATCCAAGATAAAATGAAATGGATAACATGTGCTCCGACATGTTGCAAATATCCAGCTCCAGCATGTTATATAAACCAGACCAGCGCATTACATTGTCATATCGTAGATTGGTTAGATCAGTGTTTCTCAACCTTGGCTGTTTGAAGATATGTGGACTTCAACTCCCAGAATTCCCCAGACAGCAACGCTGGCTGGGGAATTCTGGGAGTTGAAGTCCGCACATCTTCAAACGGCCAAGGTTGAGAAACACTGGGTTAGATGAAGATGAACAGAATAGAACAAAATAACATGGCATAGAACGGAGCAGAAGTAGCTCAACCTAAACCTAAGCAGGTAGTCCTCAACTTTTGACTACATTTTTTTTCTGGCAGGCTTGGGGCTGTTAGGTTATTATCTTGATTCAGCCGAGAATGATTGAGAGGTATGGATGGTTTTATTAAGGGTTATTAATGTGCTTTTAAAATTGTTTTTTCATTGTTATTTTTCATTGTAAGCCACTCAGAATCCAAGTGGAGTTGTGCAGCATATACATTTTACAGATAAATAAATAAATTTTACAGATAAACAAAGACGCAAATAAATAATTGAGCCTGATGTTGCTAAGTGAGACATTTGTTCAGTAAGTTTTGCCTTCTTTTATGACCTTCCTTGGCACAGTTGTTAAGTGAATTAGTGCATTGGTTAAATTAGCAAGCCCGTTGTTACCCGTATTTTTTGGACTATAAGGTGTATAAGATGCACCAAGATTTCAAAGAGGTAAGTAACAAAAAAAGTTCTTTTCTCCTCGGCCCCAGGAACAGCCTGCAAGCCTCCCAAACCATCTGTGCACCCTGCTTTTTGCAAAAATGGACCCGCTTTTCAACTGTTTTTTGGTAAAAAGGGGGTGGTCAACCTTATTTCATGAAGTTTTCTCTCTGGTAATGTTATACTTCTAACTAGGGCATACAAAACCTTTGCCAGACCTATCCTTGAATACTGCTCACCTGCTGGAACCCATGTTGTATTTGGGATAGTCCAGAGGTATTTTACAAGAAGAGTACTCAACTCCTCTGCTCACAATAAAATTCCTTATTCCACTAGACGTGAAATGTTAGATCTGGATAACCTTGAACTACACCGTCTGTGTTCTGACCTAAGCTTGTACACAAGATTTATTATTAATTTATTTGTCAACAGGTGCAAGGGAACAGAACACATGAAAAATGCACAAATAAATGGATATAAAGAAGCAAAACATAGACATAAACACGTCAAATGAGTCTGTACAAATGGGTACAGTGGGAGAGGGATAGTAGGCAGGCTGGTGCGCTTATGCATCCTCCCTTAGGAACCTCTTAAGAAACGTGAAAGGTCCACGGTAGACCATTTAAGGTAAAAGGGTTAGAGAAACTAATAACAGGGTCAGGTAGAGTGTTCCGGACATTTACTATATTGAGAAGCCATATTTTCTGCAATCAAGATTAGAGTGGATTACATTTAATTTGTATCTATTGATAGCCCCAGTGTTATTTAGATTGAAATTAAAGTAGTTGTTAACAGGGAGGAGGTTAAGGTAGATGATCTAGTGTACTAAGCTTAGGTTCATCCAGGAAATGTATGGAACATTTTACCTGGCTCTGTTGTTAGTTTTTCTGATCCTATCAGTATTCGGCTCCTACCGGTACAGATTAGGATGCCACATCAGTAGTAAAGAGCCGGGGTGGTGCAGCAGGTAGAGTGTTGTACTGCAGGCCATTGAAGCTGACTGTAGGTCAGCGGTTCAAATCTCATCACTGGCTCAAGGTTGACTCTGCCTTCCATCCTTCCAAGGTGGGTCAAATGAGGACCTGGATTGTGGGGGAAATAGGCTGGCTCTGTTAAAAAGTGCTATTGCTAACATGTAAGCTGCTCTGAGTCTAAGGGCAGCATTAAAAAATTGAATGAAGAAAGAAAGAAAGAAAGAAAGAAAGAAAGAAAGAAAGAAAGAAGCACGCAAAGCTTTGCGTCTCTCTCATGCATGCATGTGCCAGCAACATTTTGCTTCTGCACATGTGCAGGTAGCAAAATCTTGTGAAGGATGCGCACACAAGAGAGATTTCAGTGGGTTTTTTTGCTTCTGCGCATGCATGAAAGCCAAAAAAAAATTCCCGAACTCTCTCTCTTGTGCACATCCCCTCGTGAGATTTTGTCCCCTGCACATGCGCAGAAGCAAAATCTCACTGGGATGGGCACATGTGCACACCGGAGGCACAAAGCTGCACACGCAGCATACCAGCAGTGCTCCTGACTGAACCCTATTCCACTCTCCTACTGTACCTGTTTGTATTTGCTCATTTTATGAGTTTATGGCTTTGTTTTGCTACGTAATATTCTATCCTATCTAATATTCTTTATTAGTGCCATTTTTCATGTGTCCTGTTTCCTTCCCAAATAAATAAATAATAAATAAATTACCACCTCTGTGTGGTTTTTAATCTTCCTTTCTTCCTGGAACTCAAGGTGGCACTCATAATAATGCCCTTGTCCCATTTCATTCTCTCTTCACCACAATCCTGAGTAGGAGGTTGGGTTCCAGGAACGTCCATGGCTGAGAAGGGGATTGAACTCGGACCCTCTCTGACCCTACTCAGGAAGGTTCATTACGATGAGCTCCTTAGATAATGCTCTGCTGCTTACGGGAGCAATCGTGGGTTATTTACCAAAGCTCTGATTCGGTGAATGTTCCACTTTGATAATGGCAGAATAGAGTTGGCATACTAGCAATCTCTTAACAAATGAAATCTTCGGGCCTTCCCTTTTGAGACATACTTTTTTAATCTTGGTGGTCCATCATAATTTGATTTCTTACTGTGCACAGATGGCAATCGGGAAGAAGCTCTGTTTTCAATACCTGTTTGTTGGCATTAAGTCAACCTTTGGAGTTGATCTATTGGCCTCCCGTCTGTCCATCTGTCTGTCCGTCTTCTGTCCATCACCCGTATCAACATGTCATCTGATTTTAGAACTCAGTGTGATGCCATTTGTTTTGCTGCTAGTCCAGAAATGAAAAAGAAACATGGCAAGGGTAAAGCAGTGGATGGAATAAGATGGAAGAAACAGCTTGCAACTTAATAAACACCTTTGCCTGAAGCTTTAAGCTGTTATTCACAAGGAGGTTTATCTCCTTTTTCGCTCTCAATATCCTCACCATGGCTCTTTTATTGTGCAGTCTTAAATTACCATTGCAAAGGTTATATGTTTATTTACAAAAAGCTGGCTCTTGAATGGTGATCCTTAAGGCAAAGAGGGTGTCTCCTGCCAATAAACATCACTTGCTCTCTTAAACGCTGCCGAGGCCAGACGAAGGAGGTGATGTTTAGTGTCGGGGACATATTATACTTTATGGCTTCATTAACCACCTGACCTGTATTATGTGAACATTTCATCAAAGTGCAATGCATATTTATTCCCCCGAGGTAGGCTGGGAGTTGAAGCTTGAGCCTTAAAGGAAAGAGAACAGGTAATTACTTATAATTAGAGTGGTGGGGGAAAGTGAAGGCATTTGGGGAGGGAAAGTAATTTTGAGAGCCACTCAGCAAAGGGATTGCTTGGCACCGCTGAATTTGCACATCAGGGAGAAGCAGGAATGGCACCTGGAATGGGAGGAGAAAACAGGGTCTCTGTTGAAGGTTCAAGAAAACCATTGGGATACAGGATGTTGCCAGCATTCGGGTTTAACAGATTAACAAAGTTGGAAGGGACCTTGTAGGTCATCAAGTCCAACCCACTTCTCCTCCTCGTCCTCCTCCTCTTTCTCTATCTTCCTTCTCTTTCTCCTCTTCCTTCTTAGTCTCCACCTTCCTTCCTTCTTCATCTTCCCTCCTTCTCCTCTTCCTTCTCTGTCTCTACTCACCTTCCTTTCTTCTTTCTTTCCTTCCCTCCTTCCCCCTCCTGTTGGAGATGATCAAGTTACTTCAACAACATTGTCTCACACCGATTGACAATATAATTCCAAGGATGACACAGTGGAGATTCATACTGCATCATTTTGAATGGAAAGTGAACAATCTGCCACTTCTTTGGATGCCTTTCCCAAATTGAACAATGCAAGCTTGAAAACGGGTCCTTCTTTAGCTGCCAAGGGACCCCCGTGGCTCTGAAGGTCAGTGCTCTAAGCACTAAGAACCCATCACAAATCTAAGCCTGTATGCGCACCAACAGTGAAAATACCCTGCACAGTGTCTTTTGGTAGGGAAGGTTAATTTTCATAGACGTTGGGGTGGCTTTTTTTTTGCAGGGCAATAAGGGTCTCTCGTATCATTAAACCCAAGTGTGAGGAAAAAGACAGCAGCTAAAATGTTAAGGCCAGTTGTGTGACCTTCTCCAATACAGTTGGCCTGGCTGTTTGCCAAAACTTAAAACACCCCCCCCCCCTCCAACCTGCTAAACCTCTTTCTTAAAACAATCGTGGTCTTTGCCTTTCATGTCGCTCAACCTTTCACCTGCCAGGTTTCTACCCCTTCACCCTTGACCCACTGCTGTGTTTGCTTAGCATTGTGCCAATCGACTTTAGAAATGTGAAAGAGAGAGAGAGAGAGAGAGAGAGAGAGAGAGAGATGACTATCCTGCAAGCTTTTCCTCCTTTCTACCTTTGGTTTATTAATGTAACCCAACTGTTTAAAGATAGGCCATTTGTATGGAAATGAAGGAAAGGGGAAAAAATGCATGAATTAGCAAAGGTTGTCATGGTACAAAAATATGTGCAAGCTCCTGTGAACTCAATGCAACGGGCGTAATCCACTCTCTGACCTCCAAGTTCCATTGCTCATTGTTCCCCAAGAGAGGAGCCAGTGGAGAAAGACAAAATGTAGACATTGGCAAATTTTATGCAAGTTATGAATGCTTCAACACTAGAAGTTGGATAACGATTTGTCTAAAGTGGTGTAGGGTTTCCTGCCTAAGCAGGGGGTTGGACTAGAAGACCTTCAAGGTCCCTTTCAACTCTGTTATTGTTATTGTTATTGTTGTTTGTTGTTTTGTTATTGTTGTTATTATTATTATACCATGGTCTTTCGAGACTGAAGGATGCCAGTGCAAATTATTATTAGCAATTTATAATTACAGAGAAATTTCCTAACGGTGAGGACAATGAACATGTGGAACACAGGTTGTGGGTGCTCCATCACTGAGAGCTTTTAAAAAGAGACTCTATAGTCACTTGTCTGAAAAGGCAGGAGGTTGGACCAAATAATCACCATGGTCCCTTCCAGCTATATTACTTTGCATCCTAATTCTCAATGAAATGAAATGAAAACTTCTCTCTTGCATACATTTTTCTCACTATGATTAATTCTCTGTACTAAGAAATATTTGGGGGACAAAAAAACTTTTAGAATTTTGGTTTATTTTCTAGGTGTGAGAATATTGGGGGTGGCTTGAAGTTTAGAAGATGATTACTAAGGCAGCCCTAAAAAGCAACAAACACCAACTTCTTTCTTTTATAATTTCTTTTATTGCAGTGTTATTAGTCTTGATCCATTGTATGCAGATTTCAATGCAGTGATGTTTATGTCATGTAATAAAAATCATGAACATTGTATTAGTTAAAAAAGTACTAAATTTAAAAAGTTGAGTTACAATTCTGTGGGTATGAATTGCAATTTAAGGTCAGCGGGAAGATTTAGAAGGTGGGGCCCAGCAGTCTGAGTTAGTATGTAGCTGCATCTCTTATAGTAAAGAATCCAAATATTTTTGAGGGATTTGTCTACACCCTGAATCCAACTCCTTTTTGGAACCCTGCCTTTCTTTTCTTAAGATCTCCACCAAAGGTGAGTTGTTGTTGTTGTTGTTGTTGTTGTTGTTGTTGTTGTTATTATTATTATTATTATTATTATTATTATTATTATTATTATTATTATTATTTAGATTTGTATGCCGCCCCTCTCTGTAGACTTGGGGCGGCTCACAACAATAATAAACAATGTATAACAAATCTAATAATTAAAAGTCACTAAAAACCCCTTATTAAAAAGCAAAATATACCGGTACACACAAACATATCATGCATAAACTGTATAGGCCTGGGGGAGATGTCTCAATTCCCCCATGCCTGATGGCAGAGGTGGGTTTTAAGGAGTTTACGAAAGGCAAGGAGGGTGGGGGCAATTCTAATCTCCGGGGAAAGCTGGTTCCAGAGGGTCAGGGTGCCACAGAGAAGTCTCTTCCCCTGGGTCTCGCCAGACAGCATTGTTTAGTTGATGGGACCCGGAGAAGGCCAACTCTGTAGGACTTAACTGGTCACTGGGATTCGTGCGGCAGAAGGTGGTCCCAAAGGTTTTCTGGTCTGATGCCATGAAGGGCTTTATAGGTTATAACCAACACTTTGAATTGTGACCGGAAACTGATCAGCAACCAATGCAGTCTGCGGAGTGTTGGTGTAACATGGGCATACCTGGAGAAGCCCATGATTGCTCTCGCAGCTGCATTTTGCACGATCTGAAGTTTCCAAACACTCTTCAAAGGTAGCCCCATGTAGAGAGTGTTACAGTAGTCGAACCCTGAGGTGTTGAGGGCATGAGTGACTGGTTCCCTCTGGTTTGGACTGGTTCTATGGAATTGGTAGTAACTTGGTGGCCCAGGTCGCTGGAACCAGCAGCAACCCAGGCCTGCCACACCCCTGAATCCTTTGGTGGCGCCATAGGCCTCGCCATCTTGTTTATTGATTTTGTGCACCTACAGAAATTGGCTTTTGCTTCTGTGCATGCATACGCATGCATGTATCAAGGAGAAAACCACCAGCAAAGAAAATCAAACCCACCCCTGATCTCCACCCACCCTAAATTTGGACCCATTCAGATCTGTTCGGGTAGCTTTATTACTCCAAGGGATAGAAAATATCCCAAGGAACGCCTGTGTAATTTTCAGTTTAGGAGCAGGGAATGAATTAGCCTCATTGATTCAGCGGAGAGCCCAGAAGACACTAATTAATTTTGCTTGTTTTGCATTTTTTTTCCTGTTGGAGCAAATGTGTACCAGATCATTCCTATCACACAGTACTAATAAATTACTGGAGGGTATTGTGTTGCTCTTGTGTATGTGTTTAATATTTAGCATAATATTGCATTTGGGTTATTACAGGAATTGTCATGTTGTATGTCATCGGCAGCTCTTTAATTAAAGTGATGGAATCCAGTATATAACAGAGTTTCATCCTAACAGAGAGAGGCTGACTTTTCTAAAACACACACACACACACACACAGACAGACAACACACACATACACACAAGTACACCAATTGATTATTTTTTGGCATGGGAACTAAGCTACACTTTATGTACTGCTGTACATATGTGGATATGTACTTGTTGCAACCCATATGTAGAGCTGCTATAAACACTTCTTGAAATACCAAAAGAAAGGAAATGTACCACAGATGGAGAAAAGCTAAAAAAAAAAAACCCTCTTTTTAAAACTGCTTTAAGTAGATGCCTGCGGAATTAATGAAAGGCTGAAAGTTGGAATTTACTTGTCCTTCCAATTCCAGCATTTCTTATCCAGCTAGAGATGGTGAATCAACTTCCTCTGGAAATGGATGAAACAACTTTGCAAAATGATTTTTGCAAATATTTAAAGTTTGGTGAATGCGTCAAGCACGGTTCATTGAACTGGAGAATGATTATGTAGTTAAAATATGTGTCCATGTTTATTTACATTTCTGCAAATATATACATTTTAGTTTTCAATCCCAACTAAGTTAAAAAGTTCTTCAAGGAACTTTCTCATTCTAATACAGTGGTACCTCTACTTAAGAACTTAATTCGTTCCGTGACCAGGTTCTTAAGTAGAAAAGTTTGTAAGTAGAAGCAATTTTTCCCATACTATTCTTTGTTCAGAAACATTTTAATCAATTAATAGGTTATTTTAAATATGTTGCTGGTAATCAACTTTTTATTGGAGCTGTCACCTTTATTGTGTTGTCTTTTTTTAACATAAGGCATCTTCATTGCTGAAAGTGTTTCCAGGAGGAGGCAATGGAAAACCACTGTTATGCTCTTGCCAAGAAAATAACCTGAATATAACTGTGAAGTCTACAGGTCTTAAGCTCAATATGAGGAAGTCTTCGTCTAATTGGAGTTTTTATATGCCTTGGAAAACATGGTTTTGAAGGATGTCATGCAAAATTTAGAAGTAAAATATGGTTAAATATAAAGTAAAGGTAGGAAAGGAACAATCAATGTTAAGAAGCATCAGAAAAGTGATTTTTTTCCTTCCAGAAAGGAATGTGAGTTTGAATATGCATTTGTTAAGTATACAGTGATCCCTCATTTTTTGAGGGGGATGCGTTCCAAGACCACCCGTGAAAAATGAATTTCCGTGAAGTAGAGGAAAGATATATTTTTATGTATTTAACAAGTATTTGGACTTTTAAAACCCACCCTTTGCATTAAACAGTCATTCTGTAATGTTTCTCAGCTGGAACTACATGTGATATCCTAACAGTTTCTTTAATAGAGTACAGTAGTACTATAGAAAAATTTTATGAATTTGTAATGAATTTAAATTTTTTAATGGATTTAATGGATTTAAGCCCCCTTTGAAAACCCGTGAAGTAGCGAATCCGCAAAAAATGAACCACGAAATAGTGAGGGATTACTGTAATTCTTTACTTTGATCAAATGCCAGTTTCTCAGATTTTTGGTCACCTTTCATTTAGAAGAAGAAAAAAACCCAATAAGCAGTGCCTTGATGGGAAGATAAACTTGTTGAATAACAAAATTTGAAAGTACCTTGGAGGTCTTCTACTCCAACCCCGTGCTTAAGCAGGAGATAAATCTCTTTAGGCTGATCAATCTCTTCTTAAAAATCTCCAGTGTTGAAGCACACACAACCTCTGGAGGTGAATCATTGGACTGATGAAATGTTAACAGTCAGGAAATTTCTCTTTAGTTCTAAGTTAGTTCTCTCCATGCTTAGCTTCTATTCTTTGTGGCATCCCGTCGAATATCACAACACTGCTGTCACATCATCCCTAGTCCTTCTTTTCTCTAGCCTAGCCAGACCCAATTCGTGCAACTGTTCTTCCTATGTTTACGTCTCCAGGCCTTTGATCTTCTTTGTTGCTCTTCTCTGCGCTCTTTCCAGAGTCTCCATATTTTTTTTTCTGATAATGTGGCAACCAAAACAAGATTGATTGATTGATTTTTTTTATTCATTTATTTATTCATTCATTCATTCATTCATTTATTTTGTCCAGTGCACAATAATACACAATGAAGATTATAGAGGTTATACTCGAGTAAAATATATTAGAGAAAGAATAGAAGTGAAAATTTAGGAGTAGAATATATCAATTAAAGAATAGAAGGATATTATGAGAGTAGTTTAATTGTTAGGGTTAGTTATAGTTATCTTGACTTTGTCCCTCTGTGTCCTTATTAAGGCTTTATATAGTGGTTCTAATGCTTCACGTTATCTTGACTCTGTCCCTCTGTTTACAGGACAAAGGATTGCATGAGCTTTTTTGGCCTGCTTTTGCACAAATATCGCTATTTCCCTGATGATGACTTTCCTAGAGACTTCACTGGTCATTTCCAAAGCAGTGACCCTCAATTTGATGGCCATATAAGGCAGGAGTGAAATGCTACAATAGGATAGAATTCTTTATTGGCCAAGTGTGATTGGATACACAAGGAATTTGTCTTTGGTGCAGATGCTCTCAGTGCACATAAAAGAAAATATACATTTATCAAGAATCATGAGGTACATCACTTAATGATCATCATGGGGGTCAAATAAGCAATCAGAAAACAATATTAATTAAAATCTTAAGGATACAAGCAACATGTTGCAGTCATAAAGTCGTAAGTAGGAGGAGATGGGTGATAGGAATAATGGGAAAAAACTAGTAGTAATAGTAGTGCAGACTGCAACCTGAGATTCTGCCCACCTGCCTGGACCCCACCATTTTCTTTTTTAACCCTCTGCACATGCTCAGAGGGTGAAAAAGTGCATGTGCGAATGAAGCGGGGGTGAAAAATTGTGTGCACGCATGAAGCATACAGTTCCAAACCAGTAGGAATGGTAAGTAGATTTCACTACTGGTATAAGGGATGTATAAAATATACTTTTCATCAAGCAATACTCACTATTCTAAAATAAATAAATAATGAAAGACAAAAATTGAGGCAGTGAAATCCAGGAGGTGCTCGCATTTCCCTAATGAAAAAAAGAGGAAAATGTGAGTGTCTCTTGGATTTCACTGCCTTTTCCAAGTTGCAAAGTTGACTCCTCCTCCACAATCCATCTGAAGATTTAATTTCTGCTGCATTCCTTTACGGGCACATTTTTCTTTCAAGTTCTTTTTTTAACTGCTTGGAAACTGGACATTTAAGCCTCCTCAGTTTCTCTGGTCAACAAGGACTTTTCAGCCACCCCCTCCTGCCATGATTTCTCCCCCTCCCCACCTATCTGTTGCAACCCTTCACACAGTCTTTTGTTGTGGTCTTTCCCAGAAAGGAAAGTTGAGTTTGAAAGTGTCGGGACAGTGTAAAATGCTGATATATAGGCCGCTGTTGTTTGAAAGCCTTTGGTGAGACAAAACTCCTCCCTTCAAGTCAGGAATGATTCATCAGCTGGCCTTTAGCGAGAAAAAAGGCCCTGCCCTTGGGTTGAAGGCCTTTGACCCCTGGGAAGAGAGAGGTCAGACTTAGCGCAATGCTGGCAGCGCCACTGCTGGCTACAGCTCTTGGAAACAGAAGGGAAAGAATGAAGGGGGATGGTGGGAAAAGTGGGGAATTCTAAAAAGTTAAGAGTATATTTCTAAAACTCTCAGTGGATCAGCTGACAAGGGAGGTCATAGGTCGTATTTATGCTTGATTCTTTAGGCATGTTACAGTAACATCTGCTTGTTAAGGGTCCCCGGGGACTAAATGTGGCTGACCCCAGCCCGCAAAGGGAAGAAGGGGGTGGGAGAGAGACAAATGGAGAGATTTGATGTTCATATTAACATTTTTTTTTTAAAAAAAAAATAGAGTTTAAAACTTGGTTCCCCTGGGCATACTTTGGTGGGATCAATAGTTTGTTTATGTGTGGGTCTAGTAGGCATCACCCAATTTAGTTTTGGCAACAAATATTTGGACCGTAACATAGCTATGAAAGATCATCCCAGTTGAAATGGCTGAGTCCTGAAAGGCCACATGGAAAGGACATTCCTATAGATATGGTCTGAAAACATGCAAAGCTGATGGGAGGCCCAAATAGTTTTCTTTCTGGTCATTAACCCCAACAGGAACCATTCTTAAGTAACTCACAAGGGTCCAGAACTAGTTCCAATAAACCCATGTGACTCATGGTACACATGCCATCACTTGCTCCCCTTTCTACTCTAGTTGGTCATAAGATGACCCCTAAAGAAGAAGGAAATAATACTTTTATTAATCTTGACCCTGATTTAGAGCATTTAAATGGACTTGCAAGCTTTGCATTATAACTCCTGGATGAAATGTCCTTCCTCAAGTAATCAAAAAGGGGAAAGGTTGTGCTCAGCATTTCCTAACTGTTGATCTAACTCTCCAACTTGAAACAACCACCATCAACTCACAGGTCTGTTAAGATCCTTTCTTAGGTTTTCCAAGTACAGTGAATAGATTGCTATGTTAAATGTCTCTGGAGATCCTCAATCATCCAGGTCATAGTTGTCTGAGTATTGGTGACTATTCTGAGCTGAGCCTGGTTACAAGCAGTGTGCCACAAGGGTCTGTTCTGGGTCTTATTTTTTTTAATATGTTTTTGAGTGACATAGGGGAAGGTCTGGTAGGGAAGATTTGCCTATTTGCTGATGACTCTAAAGTGTGCAATAGGGTTGATATTCCTGGAGGCGTCTGTAATATGGCAAATGATTTAGCAAATCAAAGCAATGGAAACTGCTGTTTAATGTTTACAAATGTAAAATAATGCACTTGGGGAAAAGGAATCCTCAATTGTATTGGCAGTTCTGTGTTAGCAAAAACTTCAGAAGAGAAAGATCTAGGGGTCGTGATTTCTGACAGTCTCAAAATGGGTGAATAGTGCAGTCAGGCGGTAGGGAAAGCGAGTAGAATGCTTGGCTGCATAGCTAGAGGTATAACAAGCAGGAAGAGGGAGATTGTGATCCCGCTGTATAGAGCGCTGGTGAGACCTCATTTGGAATAATACTGTGTACAGTTCTGGAGACCTCACCTACAAAAAGATATTAGCATCCATGAATCTGTCTAATCCTGCCTTGAAGCTATCCAGGCTGACCGCTGTCACGACCTCTTCTGGAAGTGAATTCCCTAAACCAAGGACCCTCTTGGTAAAGAAATATTTCCCTTGATTTGTCCTCGCTTTCTTACCTAGGAGCTTTAGGGAGGGTCCCCTTGTCCTAGTATTGTGCAACAGAGAAAAGAAATTTTCCCTATCCACCTTTTCTATCCCATGCATGATTTTATACCCTTCGATCAAGTCACCCCTTAAACGCCATCTTTCAAGGCTGAAGAGACCAAGACATTGCAACTTGGTTTCATAAGGGAGGGGCTCCATTTCCCTGCCCTTTTTTTGCACCTTTTCGAGTTCCATTATATCCTTCTTGAGGTGCGGTGACCAGAACTGTGCACAGGACTCCAAGTGTGGTCTCACCATTGATTTGTAAACATAGCAATCTGTTCACTGTCGTTGGAAAATGTAAGGAAGGATCTTAACAGAACTGCGAGTTGGTGATTGTTTCAAGTTAGAGACTCAGATGAACAGTTAGGAAATGCTGGGCACAACCTTTCCCCTTTTGGATGACTTGAGGAAGGACATTCCTTCCAGGAGTTACAATGCCAAGCTTGCAAGTCCATTGAAATGCTCTTAATCGGGGTCAAAACTCACAAGCCTAGGCCTGCCCTACATGTTCCGTGGGGGAAACCACAACCAAGAGATGCCCTTCTTCTCAACTTCGAAACTCTTTCCCTCTATCCTCCATCTCATGCATGGGCTTTGTATATCTCTGCCTCTCTACTGGCCTGCCTCTCTTTCCCTTTCATTGAGAAAGGACCTCTCATAAACATGCAGAGCAATTTTCCAGCACATTAACCCAGGATGAAGGGATCCTGGCTTTCCCTGCAAGGGGGAGGTCGGACCCAAATGGAGATGCCGAGTGAGCGGAAGATGGATGAGCTGGGATATAAGGCAGGGTGGTTTTTCCACTGCCATAGCCAATACACATAAGACAAAAGCTTCATTGAGTAAGCTGCTTGACATCAGGCTCATAAAGTAGTAGCAGCTACAAAAGGTCTGACGTTTGAACGTGGCTGTCTCTGCCCTCTCCCCATTTAACAGGTCCAAACTGGGCTGGGTTTTTGCCATTGTGGTCTTTTTGTCATGCTTCTGAACCAGAGGTAAAAATAAATAGTGTGGGTTTTAATGCAGTCACACGGCTTGGTTTTCCCTGACATCCCTTTGCCCTGCTGTTCGCCTCTCATGGTAACATTTTTTTTCTCCTAGCATGAATACCAATGCTGTTGGAGAAGAAGGAGAAGGAGAAGAAGAGAAGGAGGAGGAGAACAAGAAAAAGAAAGAAAGGAGGAGGAGGAGGAGAGAAGAAGGAGGAGGAGTACAAGAAGAAGAAAGAAAGGAGGAGGAGGAGAAGAGAAGGAGGAGGAGGACAAAAAGAACAAAGAAAGAAGGAGGAGGAGGAGGAGAGGAGGGGGAGAGAAGGAGGAGGAGGACAAGAAGAAGAAAGAAAGGAGGAGGAGGAGGAGGAAAGAAGGAGGAGGAGGACAAGAAGAAGAAAGAAAGGAAGAGGAGGAGGAGGAGAAGGAGAAGAAGAGAAGGAGGAGGAGGACAAGAAGAAGAAAGAAAGAAAGGAGGAGGAGAGGAGGAGGACAAGAAGAAGAAAGAAAGGAGGAGGAGGAGAGAAGGAGGAGGAGGAAAAGAAGAAAGAAAGGAGGAGGAGGAGGAGGAGGAGAGGAGGAGGAGGACAAGAAGAAGAAAGAAAGGAGGAGGAGGAGAGAAGGAGGAGGAGGACAAGAAGAAAGAAAGGAGGAGGAGGAGAGAAGGAGGAGGAGGAGGAAAAGAAGAAGGAAAGGAGGAGGAGGAGGAAGAGGAGGAGAGGAGGAGGAGGAGGACAAGAAGAAGAAATAAAGAAGAGAAGGAGGAGGAGGACAAGAAGAAGAAAGAAAGGAGGAGGAGAAGAAAAAGAAGAGAAGGAGGGAGGAGGGAGGAAGGAAGAAGGAAAGAATGATATAGTGATGAGTGGATGATTGGGACTTAAAAATCAGTTAATCTTGAAAATTGTCTATTTGTATGGTCACTAGCAATAGCATTTAGCGTCTGCGGAGAGGGGCGACATACAAATCCAATACATACATACATACATACATACAGACAGACAGACAGACAGACAGACAAACGTGAATGAATGAATGAATGAATGAATAAATAAATAAATATATACTGACTATACACTTATGTAGTGTATAGTGTACTTTTATAGTGGACGATACACTTATATAGTGCTTTTACAACCCTTTCTAAGTGGTTTACAGAATCAGCCCATTGCCCCCAACAATCTGGGTCCTCATTTTACCCACCTCGGAAGGATGGAAGCCAGTGGTGAGATTTGAACTGCTGAACTACAGCTTGCAGTTAACTGAAATAGCCTGCAGTGCTGCACTCTAACCACTGTGCCACCCCTCCATCCATCTATCCAATTGAATAAGATCTCTTGGGGGTAAAATACAGGACAGTTTTTTCTACTTAACACTATTTAAAAGTAAAGAAACTTTGAGGGAAGATCCAGACCTAGAAAGTCTGTAATGAGGTCACCTTTTCCCTTTTCTAGCTCCGTGGTAGCATTCATTCATTAACAGCAAAAGGCCAGGAGAAGACGTGAAATCCAAGCAAGGCAAGCAAATTATAAGTAAATGTTTAATAAAAGGATAAAAGTAGGTCATCGTCCCTTCTTTCTATAGTGGACTAGGCTAAAATAGAGGTTGAATCTTCAAGTTGAACCTCATCTTTGATAACTTCAGGGACATGTCCGAGTAGTTCTCTTGGCCGATTTGTGGACATGGTTTTGTTCCTGATTCTTTTAGAGTGTGGGGAAATTATATTCCAGTCAAATTAAGAATAGACAAAAAAATAATCTTTGTTTCACTTTGTTTTCTTAACATCTGCCATTGATTTCTTAACATCTGCCATTTCTACATCTGATGAACAGTAGAACAGGTTGGTTGACCTAAAAGGATTTTCATTTATGCTTCTATAACACTCTTGATGTCTCTCTCTCTTCTCTCTTTTCTCTCTCTCATCTCTCCCCCCTCTGTCTTTCTTTCTCTTCTCCCTCTGTCTCTCTTTTCCTCCTCCTCCTTCTCTTTCCACTAAAACTGATCAGCTGATAAAAGCACAAGTTTAACTCTTCTAAAAGAAAATTGGAAACTTTGGCTTTTCCTAACCCTGAAGATTTTCTCCTATTGATACTAAGGAGAATCTCTTCCTCAGTATCATTTCAGAATATTGCATGAAAATATAAGATTACCACCAAGACACACACACATACAGAGAGAGAGAGAGAGAGAGAGAGAGAGAGAGAAAATAAATCGGAAATCAATAAATATGAATAATAACCATATTCACCCACACCATAGGTTTTCCATCCCTGCCTTATAACATTACAGATGTGTGGCTGGCCAGGCTCTTCCTGAAAATCTCCAGTGATGAAGCACCCACCACTTCTGGTTAATCGTCTCAACTGTTAGGACATTTCTCCTCAAGGATGCTTCTCTCCTTGATTAGCTGTCATCCATTGTTTCTTGTTCTATCTACATACGGTATCTCTATTTCCAATAAATATCTGTAACCTAGACATCCATCCATTACTAAAGTCTGTATCTGTGTAACTGGTTATGCATCCATCCATCCATCCATGTCTGTCTGTCATCTATCTATCTATCTATCTATCTATCTATTTTCTTTCAATCAACATCAATTTATCATTTATTTATTATCTGTCTACTTACCTAGCTTACTATATCTTCTTATGTCAAAAGAATATCAGTCATCCATCCATCCATCCATCACCAATGTCTGTCTGTCTCTGTGTCCGTTCATCTATCCATCCATCCATCCACCCATCCTCTATTGTCTGCCTGCCTTCCTGTCTGCCTGCCTGCCTGCCTGCCTGCCTGCCTGCCTGCCTGCCTGCCTGCCTGCCTGCCTATCTATCTATCTATCTATCTATCTATCTATCTATCTATCTATCTATCTATCTATCTATCTATCTATTTTTCTCCATTGTTATCCATTTATCATTTATTTATTATCTATCTACTTATCTCGCTATCTATATCTTTCTATTTCAAATAAATCAGTAATGATCCAATATAGGCAAGAGCCCCATCTGGGCTTCACTCTAGCTGAGCCCCTTCTCTTGCCCTATTCTAAATAGCTTATGCATGGGAATGCACTCTATCAAAGGAGAGTCATTTTCTTCCTGATTTGTGTCTGTAACATGAAAACAACGTAACAGCTGCATGCTGCATTGAATAAAGAACATACACATGCATTTAAATCACTTATATCTCACTTTTTTATGATGCAATTGTGAATTATGTTCTTTTTGCATCTGTAATTAGGGGGCAGAACAGATGGCAGAGGCTTAGTTTAAAGTGATGTGTCCATTAAAATAACCTATGCTGCCAAATGATTGTTGACTATAACAAGAGTGTTCATTCAACGCAGCAGACACGCTGCTGGGCTGAAAGCCTATTTGCAAAACCGGCCTCTGGACTTTACACAATGCTTGTTATTTTTAGGGGACACTCATACACACACACAAACACACACTTCAGATCTTTAACCAGAGAGGTTAGCTTCAGAACCTCAGAGCACATGTTTTTCATAGTACTATGATTTTATGTATGACCTTGCATGCAACGATAAGCAGTTATGGCTGTAAATAGCAGGCTATATTGGAGATGACAATATGGGATTCTCCTCCTTTTTTTCCCAATGAAATCATCTGTTGTGCAGAGAACAAGTCTCTAATGCATTTTTTGTTATCTCAGCTAATCTCCAATAGCCATTTACTGTATATGAAATATGTAACGTGAAAGGTCCTACTCTTTCTTTTCTGGTGGAGTAATCCAGTGTTGGTGAGACAAAAATTTGGTGCTGAGATAGACGGAGGTATTGATGATAAAAGAGCCTGAAGAGGTTTCAAACCATGTTTAGGTCAGGTAGAACATGGTTTATAATCACTAGCCCATCTTCCTTCCTTCCTTCCTTCCTTCCTTCCTTCCTTCCTTCCTTCCTCCCTCCCTTCTTTCCTTCCTTCCCTCCATCCTTCCTTCTCCCCTCCCTCTCTCCATTCCCTCCCCTTCTCCTCCCCTCCCCTTCCTATTCATACCATCTCTCATTTTTTAACTTACCTACCTACCTGCCTACCTACCATTAGAAGCACAATCTCTTAAATGGCTCAATTTTTTTCTGTGTAAGTAGTCCTCAGTTTTAAATTCTAGGGCAAATATGTAAAATATTCTCTACAAAAGGAGAGAGGGGTGAGTTCCGACTACACAGGGGTGGGTTCTTCCCGGTTCGGACTGGCTCACCCAAATCAGTAGTGACCATAGTTCCCTCTAAGCTGAGCAGTGAGCAATCGCTCACTTAAAAATCATCATCAACTCAGAGTTTTCCAAACCTGCCCAGAAGCCGAGAGGGAAGGAGAGAGAGAGGAAGAGAGAGAAACAGATAGAAAAAAGAGAGGAAGGAAAGGAGAAAGAAAAAGAATGGGAGTAAGGAAGAGAGAAAGAAAATCAAAATCTAGTTTGAAACTAGCTCAACTATTTAAGTGGCATTTTGATATTGATAGAGTTGCCCTATTATGAGCTCAGTGTTATAGACACACAGTACAGTATTTTATTTTGAAATTCTCTGAGGCAAAACAGGGTGGGTTTTTTAATTGTTTGTTTGTTTGTTTGTTTGTTTGTTTGTCTGTCTGTCTGTCTGTCTGTCTGTCTACCTACCTACCTACCTACCTATCTATCTATCTATTATTTCTGTGCCGCCCAGTCCTGAAAGGACTGCCGCTCAGACACTATACTTTTCCGCCCCCCCCCCCAAAAAAAAAAATTAGAGGGAACACTGGTAGTGACCTGATGGTGACATCACAATGACATCACCAAACTGGATCGGTCAGTGCTGCTCCATAGGCGCCACCATATTTTTTCTAAAAAAACCTGATTTTTAATATTTTTTTGATTTTTTAAAAATTGAATTTGTTTGATTATTTTTTTAAAAAAAGAATTTTTTTGAATTTTTTAAAAAAATCTTTTTGAATTTGTTTTGAATTTTGAATTCTTTTATTTTTCTGAGCATGCACAGAAGCTGAGTTCTAGCGCTGTGCACGTGGTCACCATCTTTTTTTCAGCTTTGGTTTTTTTGGGGGATTTTTTTGTTACTGCGCACATGCACACCCACGAGCCATGCTAGGTGGCGCAGGAGGGAGTGAACCGGCAGCAGGACGAGCTGGAACCCCCAGCTGTGACCCTATTTTTTGATTGTTAATATCAATTGTTTGATTGTGTAATATTGATTTTTTTTTTTTAGATAATGGGTTTCAGTCAGTTTTAATTATTAGATTTGTACATATATTGTTTTTATTGTTGTTGTGAGTTGCCCTGAGTCTCCGAAGAGGGCTGGCATACAAGTCTAATAAATTATTATTATTATTATTATTATTATTATTATTATTATTATTATTATTATTGTTGTTGTTGTTGTTTTGTTGTTGTTGTATATAATAATTTATATATAATATAATATAATAATTATATTATATAATAATAATAATATAATTTAAATATTACTATTACTACTACTACTACTATTACTACTACTACTACTACTATTATTATTATTATTATTATTATTATTATTATTATTATTATTATTATTATTATTATTTTGTAAGGATATTTCCTAAGAAAGAGTGGAGTGGGGTGGGGTGGAGTGGAGTAGGATAGGATGGGATGGGATGGGATGGGATGGGATGGAATAGAATAGAATAGAATAGAATAGAACTTTATTGTCACTTTGAGAGCATTCAGCTTTCAAAAGATAACCATTATGCATATACCCACGTACTCACACATACATGACACAGAGAAATATCACAGTCTAGTTCAGTGATGGTGAACCTTTTTTTCCTTGGGTGCCAAAAGAGCATGTGTGCATGCAATTGTGCATGCGCAAGTGCCCACACCCATAATTCAATGCCTGGGGAGGGCAAAAACAGCTTCCCCTGCCCCTTGGAGACCCTCTGGAGGCCAGAAACAGCCTGTTTACCAACTTCTGGTGGGCTCAGTAGGCTCATGTTTCACCCTCCTCATGGTAAAAATGCCCTCCACCATCCCCCTGGAGGCTCTCTGGAAGCCCAAAATGCCCTCCCAGAGCCTCTGTGTGAGCCAAAATTCAGCTGGCTGGCACATACATGCATGTTGGTATTGAACTAGGGCAACAGCTTGCGTGCCAGCAGATATGGCTCCGCATGGCACCTGTGGCACCCGTGCCATAGATTTGCCATCACTGCTCTATTTTGAATGTGTTCAAAAGTCCCCCCACCCAATACAGTTCTTTGGAGATACCTTGTTAAATGGCAAACCTCAACTAACTGGAAGGAGTAATTGCCTATTTCACAAGGAAGGACACAGACGTATTGCAGCAGGGCACCAACAGGTCAACTGCTGATTCACGAGCAACATGAATCTTGCAAGAAAGGAGTTGTTCCTACCTTAACTTTGGGATTTCTCTTATCACCAACACAGCATTCTTGAAACATACATTAAGGAAACAATTCAAGAGGAGGAACCTGTTGAACATCCATTATTGTCTCAGTATCATCATTTAATTTCCTCTCATAAAGTAATATTTTCTGTAAGTGGTGCTCTTCAGAAATAGACACATTGCCAGGCACAAATTCAAAAAAGTAGACAGATATCTAATCCTACATGTTACAACAGCAACTAGACTGTTATATGCACAGAATTGGGAAAGAGAGACAGTCTTCACAATTTTAAGCTTCATAATTAAGGTCCTTGAATATGCAGAAATGACCAAAATGACATTGGAACTGCAAGAAAAACACAAATCTGAATTTTATAAAACATGGAGAAAATGGTGCAATTGGCTCAAACAGAAAAAATACATTAAAAAATCAAAAGAAATGCAAAACCAAACAACCCTTTCTTACATATGAGAAGAGATAAAAATAAAATATAAATCAAACCCAATGCAAATCTAGGAACATTGCCTCATATATCAATATAACCCCCCCCCCCCAATGAATTTTACCTCCCTTACAACTATACAAAATGAAAGTAACATAACAAACCAAACAAAATAAATTTAAAAATCTACATTCCAGACATAAATACCGGTACTTACCATTAGGTTGCTTAACTATGAGAGTCAACATTATGTTGACAACTATGTATTCTACATAACAAATAAACATATGTACACAACAAAAGAAAATTTTAAAATGAAACAAGAACAAGCTATGATTGTAATTATAAATAACCAACTGCGACTCTGTACATATGAAGAACGTTACCATGATTGAAGATATGTTTTATACATTGTATATGTCTATATGTTTGCCTATTTTTTATTATTATTATTTATGTATATATTTAATAGACTACTTTAAAAAAAGAATTAGACAATAAGTACATCTTCTCTAATGAAGAGAAGGACTCGTGGTGAGATGATAGTTGTCTCCCAGTTCTTGAGGGGCTATCACAAAGAAGAGGAGGTCAACCTATTCTCCAAAGCACCTGAGGGCATCCAACCTACAAAGAAATTTCCTGACAGTGAGAATTAATCAATGGAATGGTTTGGATCCAGAAGTTGTGGATGCTCCATCAATGGAGGTTTTCAAGAAGAGATTGGAAATCAAACAATGCAATGGTTCACAACCTGGGGGTAGGGACCCCTTTGAAAGTCAACCGTTTCACAGGGGTCACCTAAGACTTTGGGAAAAGATAATTATGATATTTATGCAGTTACATACCAAGCACAGATACCTTTACAATCTCCAAAGCTTGTCACAACCTTTGAGTGCCCCTAATGTTTGGAAATTGAAAGTTGAAAAATTTGACATGCCCTACAACAAACGTTGGTCAGGAACAATATAGGATATCCAGTCATTGGGAGTGGGTTGGATTAGCAAATCTCCAAGGTCGCCTCTAACCTTATTATTCTATGTTCTAACGTCTTGTATCTGCAGCACTGTAGTCTCAAAATAACTCCAAGGGTAGCTTGTTGAAATAATTATTTCATTTATTTATTTTGTCCAATACACAATACATATAGAAGAGACTAGACATGAGGTAATATATAGAGAAAAAAACATAAAAATAGAGAAGATATATGAAAGAAGAAAATATATATGATATATGAGATAAAGGAAATACAATTGGACAGGGGACAAAAGGCACACTAGGGCACTTATGTACGCCCCTTACTGACCTCTTAGGAACCTGGAGAGGTCAATCGTGGAGAGTCTAATGGAGAAATGTTGGGGGTTAGGGGTTGACACTATTGAGTCTGGTAATGAGTTCCACGCTTCAACAACTCGATTGTTAAAGTCATATTTTTTACAGTCAAGTTTGTAGTGGTTAATATTAAGTTTGAATCTGTTGCGTGCTCTTGTGTTGTTGTGGTTGAAGCTGAAGTAGTCATTGACAGGTAGGACGTTGCAGCATATGATCTTGTGGCCAATACTTTGTTTTAGGTGTCGTAGTTCTAAGCTTTCTAGACCCAGGATTGTTAGTCTATTTTCGTAGGGTATTCTGTTTTGAGTGAAGGAGTGAAGAGCTCTTCTGGTGAAATATCTTTGGACGTTTTCAAGGGTGTTGATATCCGAGATGTGGTATGGGTTCCAGACAGATGAGATGTATTCAAGGATGGGTCTGGCAAAAGTTTTGTAGGCTCTTGTGAGTAGTGTGAGATTGCCAGAGCAGAAGCTACGTAGGATCAGGTTAACAACTCTAGAAGCCTTTTTGGCAATATTGTTGCAGTGGGCTTTAGCACTTAGGTCATTTGATATTAGTATTCCAAGGTCTTCTACTGAGTGTGGGTTGGCTGTGAGAATTTGTTTATTCAGTTTATATATGAGGTTAGGATTATTTTTGCAGATGTGGAGGGTAGAGCATTTGTTGGTTGATATTTGAAGTTGCCAGGTGTTAGACCAATCTGAGACAAAGTCGAGGTCTTTTTGGAGTGTAAATGTGTTGTCCGTGGTGTTGAAAAGTTTTACATCGTCGGCAAAAAGAACACAGTTGCTTGTGATATGATCGCAGAGGTCGTTGATGTAGAGAATGAAAAGAGTAGGACTTAGTATGCTGCCCTCGGGAACACCACTTTTGACAGGGACGGGGGTGGAAATGGCACTTCCAGTTTTGACAACTTGTTGCCTGTCTGACAGGTATGCAGTAATCCAGCTATGGAGGAATCCTGAGATGCCATAGGATTTGAGTTTTAGGAGTAGTTTGTCATGGACCACTGAGTTGAAGGCTTTGCAAAAGTCTATATAAATTGCATCAATGGATTTTCCTTGATGGGTAGTCCAAATGTTTTTGCAGTGAAGTAGTTGTAGGTTGCAGGATAATTTCTTTCTGAATCCAAATTGTTTGTTAGACAGTAGGTTATTAGATTCTAAGTAAAGGGTGATTGATTGATTTATAATTGATTCCATGATTTTACATGAGATGCAGCATAGTGATATTGGTCTGTAGTTGTCAACGAGAGAAGAGTCTCCTTTTTTGAAGATGGGGATGACTATTGCTTTTGACCATAGCTTGGGTAGTATGCTGGTCATGAAGGATTTTTGGAAGATAATGCTTAGAGGTTCAGCTATAGCAGAAGAAAGCTGGTCCGACTGATAGGGAAGGTTTGAGGTCAAATAGACAGATTTGGTATATGCTTGCAAGTAAATCAGGATTAAGAATCTTTGATAATGAATGAAATGTGGAAGTAGTGTTGCAAGTGTATGAAAGAAAGAGGAAGGGAGGGAAGAGAAAGGAGAGGAAATGAGACAGTGTTGTTTAAAGCAATAGCACTTAGACGTATATACTACTTCACATGCTTTACAGCCCAATATTTGCAATTTACAGGGTTAACTTATTGCCCCTAACAATCTGGGTTCTCATTCTGACTTTGGAAAGATGGAAGACTGAGTCAATCTGGAGCTGGTCAGGATTGAACTACAGAGATCCCTCGTTTTTCGCTGGGGATGCGTTCCAAGAGCACCCGTGAAAAACGAATTTCCATGAAGTAGAGGAAAGATTTTTTTAATGTATTAAATGAGTATTTGGACTTTTAAAACCCACCCTTTGCATTAAACAGTCATTCTCTAATGTTTCTCAGCTGGAACTACATGTGATATCCTACCAGTTTCTTTAATAGAGTACAGTAGTACTGTAGAAGAATTTTATGAATTTTAATGGATTTAAAAGTTTTAATGGATTTAATGGATTTAAGCCCCCTTTGAAAACCCATGAAATAGTGAGTCTGTGAAGTAGCGAGGTATTGTGAAGTACTGTACTACGCTGGCACAGTGGTTAGAATGCAGTACTTCATGTTACGTCTGCTGACTGCCGGCTGCCTACAATTTGGCAGATTAAATCTCACCAGGCTCAAAATTGACTCAGCCTTCCATCCTTCCAAGGTGGGTAAAATGGGGATCCAGATTATTGGGGGCAATAGGCTGACTCTGTAAACTGCTTGGGAAAAGAGCTGTAAAAACACTGTGAAGCAGTATAATATAAGTGCCATTGCTATTGCTTTCAGCAGCAGGCAGTCAGCCCAGCAGAAGTAGCCTGCAGTACTGCATTCTAACCACAGCGCCATCACAGCTCCTACTTTATAATCTTTAAGCTTATAGTTAACATCCCAGTTTTGCTCAGCAGCAGAAAACACAGCCGTCGTCATCACCTGCAGCTTTGTCAAAGCCACACCTTTGTTTAAATTCAGAACTGTTCCTTTGCAGATAGATTTCACTCTTTTAAGATGCTATCTCTCCACGCTCACCTTGGGCAGCAATTTCATACAGATGCATTAGAGAAGGCCTTTGGTATATTCCATCAGGCCACACGAGGGGGAGTGATGAATGACATATTCGCTCGCTCGTTTTGTTTTGTTTTAATGGAGGACCATTCGCAGGTCCTTTTGGAATAAACAGATTGGATATAATAGCACTGGTGGGGGGGGGGGGAGAGACAGGGTGAACAAAAACTACTTCAGTACAAAACACCGTCACCCTGAAACCTTCTGATGGGGCAGCCAACCCACAATAGCCACAAACCGTCTAATGTGTTGTGTAAAGATAGCAATAGCGGTTAATGGCATCTCTAAAATGGAGCATTATGTTTGCCTGAAGAAAAGAAAATGCAAATTGATTCTGGGTTTCTCTCTCTCTCTCTCTCTCACCCCTTTTCTCTTTATCCCCACATATGGGTTTAAGTGCTTATCAAGGTTAGTAGTTGGGGAAACCCTGACATACATAAAAAGTCCCTTTTTCCAACTTCCTCTTCACTCTACTATTTTATTCCTCTCTCTTCTTCTTTTGTTGTTTTTCAACTTGCTTTAGCTTTTTTTCAAGGCCAGAAAATATGTCAGAATGGGGCATTTCTTCCTTATTTTCAAGATTGGCAAGCTTTAGAGGAAAGGTATCACACAGTTTTTAAGTGAATACGGCTTCCACTTTGACTTTAGAACTTATGGAATAATAGAGTTGAATGGGACCTTAGAGGTCTTCTAGTCCAATAAAAGGCCCAAGCCTTTTAAACCCGTCCTTTGACCATTGCAAGGATTATAGATTGAATGGATACCTGAATATTTATTTGAATATTTAACTCTATGGTTCTTCTTTATTGTTTTAATGCAGTAGCTCTCAACCTGGGGGTAGGGACCCCTTTGAAGGTCAAACAACCATTTTACAGGGGTCACCTAAGACTATGGGAAAAGACAAATTACACAAGATGTCAGAATAGGAGCTTCTATTCTGGCGCCTTGAACATATTTTTACAATCAGACCAATCAGGTATTTACAGTGTGTTTGGGGTCCCTCTGACCTTCCTGCCAATCAGCGTAAAGCTCTGTTGGGAGAATTGGTGCTAGACTTATGGTTGGGGGTCACCACATCATGAGGAACTGTATTTTAAGGTGTCACAACATTAGAAAAGCTGAGAACCTCTGCTTTAATGTCTCCTTGTTTTACACGGTCTTTTAATTGTATGACAGTAAGCTGCTAAGAGTCCTCTTGGTGAGATGGGCAGCGTAGAAGTATAATAATAAATACATAATAAATAAATACAGAAATAGAAATACAGAATAACAGAGTTGGAAAGAGACCCTAGAGGTCTTATAGTCCAACCCTCTGCTCAAGTAGCAGACCCTATACCATTACAGACAAATGGCTGTTCAGCCTCTACTTATCCACAACTTCTGGAGGCAAGCTGTTCCACAGATTAATTGTTCTTACTGTCCGGAAATTTGTCCTGTGTTCTAGGTTGGATCTCTCCTTGATTAGTTTCCATCTGTTGCTGCTTGTCTTTCCCTCAGGTGCTTTGGAGAATAAATGGACCCTCTCTTCCCTGTGACAGCCCCTCAAAGGTTGGAACACTACTATCACGTCACCTCTCGTCCTTCTTTTCATTTGATAAACACAGTTCATGCAACCATTCATCGTATGCTTTAGCCTCCAGACCCCTAATAATTTGGATTGCTCTTCGCTGCACACTTTCTATGGTTTCAGCATCTTTTTTGTATGGTGGTCACCAAAATTGGACACAGTATTCCAAGTGTGGTCTTGCCAGTACAGGATAGGGTGATACTAGCATTTAATGTGATTTATTAAGTAATGTTCTACATTTAGACAAGGAAAACAAAATGCACATGTACAGGACAGAGGGCACCTTGCTCAATAGTAGTAACTTTGAGAGAGATCTTGGAGTACTAGTAGACAATCACTTAAATATGAGCCAGCCGTGCGCTACAGCTACCAATAAAGCGAGCACAGTTCTAGGTTGCATAAACAGAGGGATAGAATCAGCATCATATGAAGTGTTAATATCATTTTATAATGCCTTGCTAAGGCCCGGAATGCTGCATCCAGGTTTTTTTTTAAATAATCTTTATTAAATTTCTACATATAAAAACATTCAAAACAAACAATACATATAAAGAAAAAAAGAAAGAGAAATGAGAAAAAATAGACAGACAAATCATCTCAGAACATATAAAACATTCAGCTTCAATGGTGTTCAATATATGCACATATAAAAGACATAATTTGTTAACCATATTGTTGACTATTACTATCAAGTGACCTGATATTAGGTATTTGTGTCTAGTATGTGGAATTGTGTGTTTATTTTCTTTAAAAATCATCATCAACTCAGAGTTTTTCAAACCTGCCCAGAAGCCGAGAGGGAAAAAGTGAGAGGGAAAGAGTGCCGCCCAGTCCCGAAGGGACTGCTGCTCAGACACTATACATTTCCGCCCACCCCCCAAAAAAATTAGAGGGAACACTGGTTCTGTATACTATATTTGTATTCATTTTGGATATTTGTGAGGAGGGTACGAGTTCATTTGTAGGGGTTTTATGTTCCATCTATTTATGGTGCAGCGTTTCTATATTTTCATTATGTTTGGGTAAGAAAGGAAGAAGTGCATCCAGTTTTGATGACCATGATGTAAAAAATGTGTTGAGACTCTAGAAAGAGTGCAGAGAAGAGCAATAAAGGTGATTAGGGGAGGAGGCTAAAACATATAAAGAACAGTTGCTGGAAGTGGGTATGTCTAGTTTAATGAAAAGAAGGACCAGGAAAGACATGATAGCAGCATTCCAATATCTCAGGGGCTGCCACAAAGAAGAGGGAGTCAGGCTATTCTCCAAAGCACCTGAGGGCAAGACAAGAAGCAGTGGGTGGAAACTAATCAAGGAGAGAAGGAACTTAGAACTACAGAGAAATTCCTGACAGTTAGAACAATTAACTGGTGGAACAACTTGTCTCCAGAAGTTGTGAATGCTCCAACACTGGAAGTTTTTAAGCTGTTGGATAACTATTTGTCTGAAATGGTGTAGAAAGAGGTTGGACTAAAAGATTTCCAAGGTCCCTTCCAACTCTGTTATTCTATTCTATTCTGTTTGGTTCTGGTTTTGGTTTTGGGTCCTGTCCGGTCCTGTCCTCTCCTGTCATGTCCTATCCTATCCTATCCTATCCTATCCTAATTTACAAAAGCCAATTTATGCATTTTGAAACCACTGGTCCTACAATGACTTATATAGAACACAGGAACCCATGTAATTTAGACACCTAGTCTGACAGGCTTTTGATCCACCATAGTTCTGACTTGTGAATGTATAAATAGGGCTTCAGTGACATTTTGCCTGGTGCACCAGTTGCGGCCCTATCTGGACCGGGACTCATTGCTCACAGTCACTCATGCCCTCATCACCTCGAGGTTCGACTACTGTAATGCTCTCTACATGGGGCTACCTTTGAAAAGTGTTCGGAAACTTCAGATCGTGCAAAATGCAGCTGCGAGAGCAGTCATGGGCTTACCTAGGTATGCCCATGTTTCGTCATCACTCCGCAGTCTGCATTGGCTGCCGATCAGTTTCCGGTCACAATTCAAAGTGTTGGTTATGACCTTTAAAGCCCTTCATGGCATTGGACCAGAATATCTCCGAGACCGCCTCCTGCCGCACGAATCCCAGCGACCGATTAGGTCCCACAGAGTGGGCCTTCTCCGGGTCCCGTCAACTAAACAATGTCGGTTGGCGGGCCCCAGGGGAAGAGCCTTCTCTGTGGCGGCACCGGCCCTCTGGAACCAACTCCCCCCGGAGATTAGGACTGCCCCTACTCTTCCTGCCTTCCGTAAACTCCTTAAAACCCACCTCTGCCGTCAGGCATGGGGGAACTGAAACATCTCCCCCTGGGCATGTTTAATTTATGCATGGTATGTCTGTGTGTGCGTCTGTTAGCATATGGGGTTTTTAAAATATTTAAATATTTTTAAATTTGTCTGTTTACTTATGATTTGTTTCTACATGTTGTGAGCCGCCCCGAGTCTTCGGAGAGGGGCGGCATACAAATCTAAGTAATAAATAAAATAAATAAATAAATTTTGTTGTTTTTGGTAAGAGACAAATATTTAATTTATTATTTATTTATTTATTGGATTTGTATGCCGCCCCTCTCTGGGGACTCAGGGTGGCTCACGACATATCAAAAAGCATAACAATACATTCTTTTTCTATTTGAAATGCCAAGTGGCTGCAGAATTGCTCTCTTTAGTGGCATTGTGTGCTAAATGATAAGAATGATTCCTGTACATGCCAGCTATGATGAAGATGGCTGATAAACATTGTTTCATAAACTCTTATGTAGATACTGAATGTTACCTGTCATTCTCCTGGGACATTAAGTAACCAGATAAAGCAAAGCTCTACTGAAGTGTAACTAGCTAAACAGATATATCACTTTTTTTTAAAAAGGCTCCTGTCATTTCCTGAGTGGGGGAAATCATGATAAACCTTAGTTGCAGGGCAGAAAATGGAACTTTAATCAAAGCATCATTGATCTACAATTAATATTTTTCTGCTTTGCCTTGGTCGATATTATTTGAGCAATTTCCATATGCTGTTTGGAATGTAATATTGCCTCTGGAACAAAGCATTACTTTAAGAGGTCTGAAGATCATAAGCTTTGAGGTCTCTTGTACATCCTAAACAAAGATTGGAGTTATTTTGATGGGATTCTTTCACTGGAACGCATCTTACCATCTTCTCAAAACGTTTTTTTAAAGATTGTGTGAAGGTGATTTTTCTACAATTGGTCCTCCAGGAATGGATGGATCCCCTTTTTTGAGGAAACATATAATGTCTAGGGGACCATCCCTTCTTGATCTGTAGCCCAATAACAAGTGAATTTGTGGTCTCATCTTAAATCAAAACCTCTGGCAAATTTCTAAACAAGCTTAGAGCACTTCAATGAGACTGGTGGAACATCTCAAGGGATGTGTCATTACACTCGGTTTACACTGTCAGTCAGTGGAATTGTGCATAAATAGTCATAGATCTATGACAAGAAACAAAATGTTGATTAAAAGAATGACTGGATCAAAAAAGAAGATGTATCTAGGACACTGGTTGTCAAGTAACAGTATACATATCACATGTTGGATTCTGAATATGTAGTCCAGGGAAACTCGTGAAACTTCAATGGAGTCTTCAAAACTTATTGAAACCAACGAATAGAAGTCTCTAAATAGATAAATGTTCTTCTTAGGTAACACCTTCATGGTTTTTCAAGTTGTAATGCATGGCTGTGAAAGTTGGACCATAAGGAAAACTCTAGTATTTCAACAGAATAATTTGTGAATTTTAAGACTAAAACAACTTGAGAACAAATGATCAAAGATATTTCTAGACAGGCAGCGTATCTCACTAATCTGACATTATTTTACCCATAAAAAGAATGTACAGATTTGCAATTCACCCACCTGGAGAAAAGTGGGAGAGGGCTGTTTTAATGCTTTTCTTGCTATTGTCCCGTTGTTTCTCCAACAGTGGTATTTTATGCAGACTCATAAAAGGCAGAACAAACACAATGAAAACAGGAGAAAATATAAATTTGATTGTGACACAATTTAGATTGTTTAAAAGGTCAGCGGATGAGGCATGTGCACCGTATTCCAGGATGAATTTTCAGGCGTGAAACCAATTGTTGTTTTGTGAATCTGCCCACAACAGAATTTCTCTTAAACAAATAGAATTTTAGATGAATTGAGCCTCAGGACTGGTTTCATATGTGGACCCAAACAAATCAACAAGCAGTCGTTATTATGAAGCTTAGATGGTAATTAAATGACAATAGGTGGCCAGACTTAGAGAGCCAGTTTGGTTGAGAACAGGGGTCTCCAACCTTGCAACTTTAAGACTTGTGGACTTCAACTTGCCAAGGAATTCTGGGAGTTGAAGTCCACAAGTTTGAAAGTTGTCAAGGTTGGAAATCCTGGTCTAGAGGTTAAGATTCGAGGCTAGAAAATGGGAGACTGTGAGCTCAAGTCCATAAATTCATGAATGCCATTTGGGACCAGTCTCTCTCTCTTTCTCTCTCTTTCTCTCTCTCCCTCTCCCTCTCTCTCCCTCTCTCTCCCTCCCTCCTCCATCCCTTCCTCTCTCTCTCTCTCTCCCTCCCCCCTCTCTCTTTGTGTGTGTGTGTGTGTGTCTGACCTGCCTCATATGGTTATCTATGGAGAGTCTCATTCACCCAGGTCATGTTTGTCCCAAAAGTAGCTTTTTGAAGAACAACTGTTTTTCTTTGAAAACATTTCTCTTCTCATCCAAAAAGCTTCTTCATCTCTGACCAGATACTTCCATTCCCCACCATCCAGAAGCTTCTTGGATGAGAAGAAAAACATCTTCAAAGAAAAACCAGAAAGTCTAGTGGCCTCTTGAATAGTAATAATGACAACAACAAGAGCAGCAACAACAACAGTTGTCCTTGGAGAGGGGCGGCATAAATCCAGTAAAGAAAGAAAGAAAGAAAGAAAGAAAGAAAGAAAGAAAGAAAGAAAGAAAGAAAGAAAGAAAGAAAGCTCAATGGAGAGGGGCGGCATACAAATCTAATAAATAATAATAATAAATAACAACAACAACAGAGTTGGAAGAGACTTTGAAGGTCTTCTAGTCCAACCCCTTGCTTAGGCAGGAAACCCTAAATAAAGCACTTTTGGCACTTCCTGTGGTTATTGTAGGGAAAGTAGGAAGAAGGAGAGCTAGGCATGTTTACCATCTTCAGTTATTTGTAAAAAAAATAAATACAGGTGAGATACAAATAAATAAAAATGGTCAGAAAATATATAGTCCACTGCTGGTGTTCTGTCGAGCTCTCTGGTAGAATCCTCCCAAAAATGCACAGATACAATTTCAGACACACACACGTTTGAAAATTCAAAACAATGTTCTTTATAATGAAAATTCACTTAACCCAAGTCCTCTTTTGGTATAGCAAAGAGGACTTGACTCCAAACAAACTGGTAATTTGTACAAGTCCCTTATCAGTTCTGAGATACTTAGCTTGCAGCTGTGAGGCAATTCACAGTCCTTCTTCTTTCACAAAGTGAAACACACTTTGCTCTGGTTTAGTTTCAAAGCGGGGAAAAATCAGCACACAAAAAGTCAAAGTCAGTAAAGCAGTCACAAAACACAACGATCAGATAATCCTCCACAATGGCCAAACCCACAGGCTGCTATTTATAGCAGCCTCACTAATTATCACAGCCCCACCCAACCATAGGTGGCCTCATTTTCTTTGATAATAATCTCTCAGTTGTTGTTGCCTATGCATCACTCTCGGCATGCGTGGCTGTATCATTAACTCTTGTTCTGAATCAAAGGAGGAGCTAGATAATTGATCTCCTTCTGAGCTGTCTGCCCCACTCTCCTCCTCCCTGTCACTCATGTCTTCTTGGTCAGAGGAGCCTTCATCAGCAGATTCCACGGGGGGGGGGGGGGGGAAACAGGCCTGCAGCATGTGGATGTCTTCCCCACATCCATAGTCCTTGGGGCAGGAGCTGGGCCAGAGCTAACCACAACAGCTGGGAACAATTCTCTAATCCCATGCTCTTCTACAATAGAAGGTACAATAGAAAGAGGAAAGGATCCAAATGGCGACAAATTGCCTGGGCTATGTGCTTTGGAAAATAAGTTGACCACTCCTCAAATATGGGAGCACTGCTATCATGTCAACCTTAGTTCTTCCATTAAAACTCAGTTCCCACAGCCGTTCTTCAGGTGTGTTAGCCTCCAGTCCCCTAATCATCTTTGTTGCTCTTCTCTGCACTCTTTCTAGAGTCTCAACATCTTTTTTACATTGTGGTGATCAAAACTGAATGTAGTATTGTAGTATTGTAGTGTGGCCTTACCAAGGCCTTAAAATGGTATTAACACTGCATGGGATCTTGGTTTTATCCTTCTGTTACTATTGCAGTACAACTCCAAATTGGCTTCACCTCCCAAGGCAAATGGAAGGATGGAATGAGGAGACAGGCAGATAACATGAAATTGGAGCCAAGAAGGTGTCACAAGTTCAGTTTTCCTTCTCACTACCTTTCTTTTTTTTCTTTGCTCTAACAAAAGAATCTGCCTGTTTGATTACTCTGACAGGTTAAAAAAAACCACATACACTTTCTCTGGAAACAAATACCACCTTTGGAAAGTGGCTTTTTAATAAGCACAGAGCCTCTATTTAGAGAGAAGGACACTCAATTGGCAAGTACAGAGTTGTAAGGGGATAGTTTGAACATGCTGATAAAACGTCTAGTTTTACTCCCAGACATGACTTTATCACTTACGAAGGGATACTGTTAACCTGAAGATGATAGTTTTCCTTCGACAGGACACAGACAGTGAAATGTTAGATGAACAAAGAGTCTATTGTGGGATGTTCTTCACTTTCATGTGTGGCTACCCCGCACATATGTGCTAGCCGCTCCCTACTCTAGGGGGCAGTGCTCATCTCCGTTTCTAAACCAAAGAGCCAACACTGTCTGATGACAATTCTGTGGTCATGTGGCGAAGGTGCATAGAACGCTGTTACCTTCCCACCAAAGTGGCGCCTATTTTTCTACTAAAAGACATGGTCCAAAGGAACGCCATAAAAAGAAAATGAAGTGGGCAGAATATGGCAATCATGGGCTAGAATTCTGTTTCCATTGGTAATTCAACATTAAGTATCTCAGGAGGTTTTGTGATATCCTTGAGTGTTACGTTGCTTACCCTAAAGTATAAGACATAGAAGGTAACATATGAGGAAGAAAAGAAAAAAATGGGTCAACTATTTGGAGTAGATAAACTCACTAACCTGCTTATATTACAGAAAGCAACCTAATGAATTCTGATTAGGCATATTGGCTAATATCTATCTATCTATCTATCTATCTATCTATCTATCTATCATCTATCTATCTATCTATCTATCTATCTATCCATCCATCTACTTGTACTTCTCTCACATCAATCATAAACTCATAAGGTTGGCATTAAGTTAAGCATCACTGCTTCTATATTTATTTGATGCAAATGTAAGAAGAATCCATTCTTATTCCTGCAAGATGATGTCACCGAAGGTGAGGTGAAACTCAAACCCCACCCTCAATGGATATGTTGACCCTTTTGATGGCAATATACGGCATCAACGTTGCTTAGATTTGGGACCCGGAGATAGCAAACACCATTGTCATTCATTTTGTCTCCAGCCTAACTAGAAATGGAGTTGAGTTAGAGATTGTACGGTTGTCAGCAAACAGTAATGGGCTGGTTGCCTCCATTTTCCTAGTGAAAACAGCATAAATTGGAAATTCTTCACTGCTGGGAAGACATTTAATATTTAAAGGTAATTTGACCTGAACATGTGTGTATCATGAATCTTTTATGTGACCTACAGCAAATGTATTTATACAGCATTATTCCAAGGCTACTTATCCCTTATTCATTTTCTAGGATATTATTTTTCTTTCTTTGACTAATGTACACTGGATCTTCTCATTTCTCCACTCCAATGGAATCAAAGCAATCCTCTTATTTACCCTTATTCCCCATTCTCAAGGTCTGGTAACTAACACCGCAGCCATTTGATAGCTGCACTCCACAAATGCAAAGCGTATGCCCTTAACTCTGCCATTTTCCATTTCATCTTGATAAACATTTCTTTTCCATTTGTTATTTGTTCCTGAGAAGGGTTATCCAAGGAAGTTAAGAGTTTAATGGGAACTTTTTGGGAGTTTATCTACGCTACAGTAGCAGGAGACTGGTTTGTCCATCTTTTCTCCCTCTCTCCTGCTAACTCAATATATAAAAGAATAAGAGATAGGAGAATTTCGGCAGACGCATTCTTGCCATTTAGGATAACAGACAGTAGTGGGCTCCTACCGGTATGCCTAATAGCGCATAGCGCATAGCTCCATGGCTCTTGCGCACAAGCGTGCATTCAGCAAAATTTTGCTTCCTGCCCCTGTGCAGGTAACGTAATCTTTTTTGCGGAAGCAAAAAACCTCACCAAAACACATGTGCACATGTGCCCCTGTGTGAGATTTTGCTACCTGCACAGGTGCAGGAAGCAAAATTTCGCTCATGCGCCAGAGCCATGGAGCTGCGTGCAATTAGCTGAACCCGTGGGAACCCACTACTGATAACAGCAAAACATCAAGTATCAGCATTAAAACAATCAAAGAGCCATCGGAATGGACAAGGTTTGAGGAATCTCCTAAAACATTGAGGTCATATTTTATTTTATTTTTATTTATATATATTTGCTGTACAAGTATAGAATTTTAGTTTGTATTAACATAATAAAGTATAAAGAGGTGATAAAAAGGATAATAGGACAAAAGGACAGGGACGGTAGGCATAATAGTCCACTTATGCATGCTCCTTGGGCAGGGGTTGGCCACCTGTGGCTCTTTCATCCCTCTGCTGTGGCTCCCTATCACCGGTCAGAAAAGCTGATAGGGCTTTCAGTTAGGACAGGTAGAGGAAGAAGGATGTTGTGCTAGGAGGAGACTCTATGGTGGAGGAATTGGACATCTAGTCGGCTCCAGAGTTTAACGGGGGGCTTACGGTTAGGACCTTTATAGCTCTTTGAGTGTTTAAGGGGTTACCAACCCTTGTCCTAGGACAGGTCTCCCTGGCTTAAGACTTCTATAAGGAGAAGATAGTACTTCCATGTTGGAGCTTCTCTTTCCATGCAAAAGATTCTGGGTTTAATTCCAGCAAGATTGTTAGGATTCTGTAGTCCATGAACTGTGCTTTAAAAAGCTCTTAAAGTAAAAATTCACCCAACCCCTGTTCACTGCCTCTCCTTTCTTTATATTGCTTCTAGTGATGTCTTACTCCTGGCTGTTTGCTGCCGCTGTCTTTTTCCTGGATTAATTGTAGTTATTATTACGACTATTATTATTTCCATTTTTATCCCATCTCCCTGCCTAGAGGGCATTCCAGACAATCCGGGTTCACAAAGCCACAGGATGAGGTCACCCATCTCTAGCATAGGAGCTGTATGTGCTATTGAATGTACTTGAAGCTAAGAGCAAGGAAGTGTAAATAGATATGTGCCGCCTTTGAAATCCATTGTCCTAAAAAACAACAACAACAACCCACAGACAGCTTTTTCTGGTGGTGTGTATTTCTGAGACTGTTGCTCCTCCAGCAAGATTACAGGATCTGTCTGATGACCTTTAGGAACACAACTCCATCATGTTCTTCCAGGCCTTTTGGATAGAATTTTAAAAAAACTGTCAGGCAAAGGACAGGGTTTTTTTGGTTTTTTTTTTAAACCACAGTCCTTGCAAATTGCGTCAACATTCACTCGGGGATTTCTTGTCCCAATGATTCTAAAGAATCTTGAGTGTCACAATTGTTGTGTGTGTTTGTGTGTGTGTGATGTGTTTGGGTATTGTCATTTGTCTTTACTTCTGAATATTTGCTGTTTTTCCCATACTTATAGATTCTTAGAAACTTAAGGAATGCTGGAAAAACCCATGCGAGTGGATTAGTGAGAAACCAAACCAAATTAGGCAAAAAATGCCCTGCATCTAAACTGATGAGCTGATGCATATTTCTTCCTTATTTTTTTAACAAAAAATTGGTATTGAAAAGTATTTAAGATTTAATTTGGGGCAGAAACTGTTGGAGATAAATACATGAGTAGCAAAGATCTCTTACCAAACACGTTGAGTTACACAAACCAATGATCTATAAAACCACTTATCCTAGCTGCCTTTGCTGATCTGAGAAACTATTCAGAGTTGGTTAATACTTGGGTAGAAGAATGCTAGAGAATTCCAGGACAGTAAACTAGACTGGAAAGTCAAAAATCTCTTGGAAGATGGGAATAATAAATTACTGCAGTATTTTGTGTTGTTGTTGTTTAATTCATGTATGCAATTATCAAGAGCCTGGTTCAATTCAAGGATGTCTATTTTATTGTTATTTTATTGTTTGGTTTGGTTTTTTGAATGAATGCAGCCCTTACTGCCTCTAATGTTATTTTACCAGCCAAATTTTATAATACTGTTTTATCATAGTAAATATACAAGGATTAGTAGTATCCTTTAATAAAGGATAGATGCTGATATTCCTATGCAGATGATAGGGTAGCAACTTTCTTCAACATGAGGGGGGGAATAGGTTGTGTGTTTGTGGGGGGAATAGGGTGAATAGAAGTCATGGCCAAATTTTTATTGAAATTGGAAATAACAAATATTCATCCTGCTTGGGATCCCCGCCTCCAACCTTTGGTGGAGGGCGTAAGATTTCTAAAATTAAAATTTAGACTATTTCAGTTGCCTTTCTTCACCGCATCTTATCCTTTAGTATTTATTTTTAAAACCATTTTGAGGACAGCCTTCATCTGAATGGATTCTGGGGCAACGTACAATAATCAAAAGAGGATGCCGTAAATATCATCATCTTTCATATAGCATAAAACCAGAATGCAACAAACACATAAAACTGCAGACAGAGGCAATAAAACCGACTTAAAATGCTCGGGGCACCTCAGGGTACCATGACCTGGCTCCAAAAAGATCATAATACATTGATTAAATCCTACATCCTCCTCCCCCCGCAAAAAAACTCATAATGTGAAATCATATTTAGTTATTTATTCATTACCTAGGGCATTTCTTCTTTTGCCCTTCAGAAATGATTCCGTGGTAAGAAACAGTAAAAGTTTAAAAATACACAAATCTTAAGCAGGGACAGTATTTCTGTAAAACAGTTACTATAAAGCAGCATGGTAGCACAATAAAAGATAGAGGAGTAAGTTAAATCCTATTAATTGATATTTGAATGAAAAAAAACCTTTGGGAAACTGAAACATCTTCATCTTCTTCAGTATGATAACAACAAGATTTATTAACCTCTTTATACTTGGGAATTATATTTCTATTTGGAATTTGCTAGTCTATGATCATCATAAACAAATCATAGTGCCAAAATAAAATCAAGTTGGTGTCAGCAATACAGCCGGGAGGCATAATGATATGCCATTTATCCTTACTTGCAATAATCTACAGTATCTTATTGAAGAGTTCTTCTTCGGGTCAGGTCTGGTATTTGATTTTTGTTTGTTCTGGAGAGACAGAGGGAGAGAGAGAGAGAGAGAGGGAGGGAGGGAGGGAGAGACAGAAAAGAGAGAGAGAGAGAAAGGGAAAGAGAGATAGACAGAAAGAGAGAAAGAAAGAGAGGGAGGGAGAGAAACAGAGGGAGAGAAAGAGACACACACAGAGAGAGACAGGCACAGAGAAAAAGAGTCACAGAGGGAGAGAAAGAGAGAGAGACACACACAGAGGAAAAGAGACAGAGACAGAGAGTGGGAGTGGGAGAGGCACAGAGAGGGGAAGAGAGGGAGAAAAGGAGACACAGAGACAAAAAGGGAGAGAGAAAGAGAGAGACAGAGACACAAAAAAGAGACACAGAGACAGAGAGACAGAGGGGGGAGAGACAGAGAGAGAGAGGGGGAGAGACAGAGACACAGAGAAAAAGAGACACACAGAGAGAGACAGAGACAGAAAAAGAGACACAGAGAGGGAGAGAGACAAAGAGAGAGGGAGAGAGAGAAGAATGGATGTTGAAAAGATCATTTGATCAAGATTCGTTGATTTTGAGAAGGAGATTTAGGGTTCTATACATATACCTTGGCTACTCAAGAGGACAGAAGAAGAAAAATATTCATACTGGTGGAATGAACTGAAGACTGTGGCAAAGTTCACAAGTGTACAATAAGGCATTGCATTTTGCAGAAAACTGAAAAATTCAAGAAAACATGGATTTAAAAAATGGTAATTTCTCACTACTTTCCACATTCAAAACATTTGTGGGTAATGCGGAGACTTCCATTCTAAGAAGCCATCATCGTCGTCATCAGCAGCCATTCAATCGTGCCCGACCCTTCATGCCCCTCTGTCTCAAACATCCAATAATGGATGGAAACTAACCAAGGAGAGAAGCAATCTGGAATTAAAGAGAAACTTCCTAACAGTGGGAAAAATCAACCAATGGAACAGTTTTTTTTCTGAAGTTGTGAGTGGCTCATTACTGGAGGTTTTCAAGAACAGACTGGACATCCATTTGTCTGAATTGCTGTAGATTCTCTTGCTCAGGCAGGGGGGTTGGGATAAATGACCTTCCGGGTCCCTTCCAACTCTGCTATTCTATGTTCACGCACACTTTATGATCCATCAAGAGCATGGTTGCAATTTACTGAAAGGTGCTTTCCTTGGGGGAAAAAATTCAAAAGTCACAAACAGCATGTCACTTAGATAAGAATCCAAAATAACTTTTATCAAAGCAGGAAAAGGACATGGGGTTCTTTTTTTCATTCAAACAGGAGTGGCTAGGTGACCAACCGGTCTGGAAGGGAAGCTCTGATAGGCTGTCCATCTTCTTGAAGAGGTTTAGTCGTGTAGAAGGAACGATGCCTCGTGCATCAGCATCTTGATCACCTTAAATCGGGGGCGGGCTCTATTTACCTTCCCTACCGGTTCACATCACGACAGAAACAATATTTTGCCCCCATCACCAGTATTGGGGTCCTGCCGGCATGTGAACACAACTCTGCATGACCTACAGGCGAGCATGTGTGTTCACACGAGATTTGGCTTCTGCACATGTAGATTTTGCCGATTTTGGGCGATTTCTTTGCTTCTGTGCATGCGAAATCGGTGAAATCTCACGGGTGTTAGCATCCTCGCACGAGATTTTGCTTCCTGCACACCCCTTCCAATCACGTGGAGCTGCCTATGCAATTGCCCCAGTAGTGGTGGCAACAAGGAACCCTTGCTTGCGCATCACATCATGCAAATGACCCTCTGCGCATACACAGAAGTTTCTTTGCCTGCCAGGGCAATCAGAGAACCGGTTCCCAGGCATGTACAGCTGGCCGTCACTACTTTCATAACATTGTGCCCAAGTTTTGCTCAATTTTTATGAGGGCAACAGACAAATAACACCAGCAAGGAGGACGGGCTGGTTGGAAGGGTTTCAAAACCCCTTTGTAAATCTTTAAGTATCTTCTTTACATGCTTTGCAGAGTCAAGGATATAACCTTGGCCTCACCTCCCTTCTGACTTAAATTCGTTCCCTTGTATAAATCTACTTGGCTTCAAGTATTGCCCCCCACACACACACTTATTAATATTATTCTGTTTTGTCTTTGCTCAAAAAATACCAGCCAAACACTGATAAATTTTGGCATCTTCCTAACGTTTCTCTCCACCTCTTTCCTTTGCTTTCCTTCCAGGATCATGGAAGTCTAAGCTTTATTATAACACACAAGATAAGAATATCAAGAATTCTTGGATCCTAGCGGAACACAACACAAGTAATGAGAAGATAACAGAATCTGATCAATATACAAACTGCAGAACTTAAAACCAAAACAGCATCAGATAAAGCCCTGCAGTGAGTTTCTATTAAAATGTAATAAATCAGAAACCAGAGTTTTTCAATTCTGTTTTCTTTACTCCTTCTGCGTATAATATATCTGTTCCTAAGAGATTTGTTTTCTTTTTCACTCCTTTTCCCTCACAGTTCAACCCCTGGTAAATGCTTCAAAGGCTTCCTAAGGTAGATTTCATTAAGGTTGGATGGTAAAACAAATGTGTACATTTCTACTTGTGGAATGGTCCTGTTTTACCTTCCCCGTAATCTTCTCTTGATAGGAGAGGCAGATGTTTGATGCAGTGACTTTGATAGATCTGCAATTGAAGAATCTTTAGCATTCACTCCCCCTAAACCTTCTAACATAACCAGAAAGTATTTTTCTTTGCTCTTTCTCCCCCCACCCCCACCGTCCCCCCTCCTGGTGTCTTTTGTTTCATTGTAAGCCTAAAGGCAGGAAACACCATTTCCCAGTGATATGGCACTTAAAAGGGTTGTACTATAGATGGTTTTAAATTCATACAAAACCATTCTGCAAAAATGTTCAACAAGACTGTCCCAAAGATGGGACTTCTGGATCTAGTTGGTCTTTATAGTATAGACAGTCCTCGGTTTATGACTATAATTGAGCCCAAAATTTATGTTGCTAAATGAGACTTTTGTCAAGAGAGATTTGCTCCATTTTACAACCATTTATTTATTTGTTTGTTTGTTTGCTCATTCATTCATTCATTCATTCGTTTGTTTGTTTATTAATTAATTAATTATTAGAGTTGAAAGGGACCTTGCAGGTCAACAAGTCTACCCCCTTCTCAAGCAGAAAACCCTACAGCACCCCAACAAGATGGCAGTCCAATTTTCTTTTGAATGTGTCAAATGATGGAGCGTTCACAACCTCCGCTGGCAGGCTGTTCCACTGGTTGATCGCTCTTGCTGTCAGGAAGTTCTTCTTTATTTCCAGGTAGAATCTCTCCTTGGTCAGTTTCCATCCGTTGCTCCTGGTCTGGCCCTCTGGTGCCCTGGAAAATAGTGTGACCCCCTCCTCTCTGTGGCAACACCTCAAGTACCTGTAGTCTGCTATCATGTCCCCCCTGGCCCTCCTTTTTGCTAAACTATCCATGCCCAGTTCCTGCAACCTCTCTTCGTATATCTTGGTTTCCAGTCCCTTTATCATTTTAGTTGCTTTTTTCTGTACTTCCTCTAGAGTTTCAATGTCCTTTTTGTAGTGGGGTGACCAAAATTGAATGCAGTACTCCAGGTGTGGTCTGACTAGGGTGTAGTAGAGTGGTATTAATACCTCCTTAATCTTGGAGTGTATTATTATTATTATTATTATTATTATTATTATTATTATTATTATTATTATTTATTAGATTCGTATGCCGCCCCTCTCCGAAGACTCCCTGTTTATGCAGTTTAAGATTGTGTTGGCTTTTTTAGCCACCGCTGCACATTGCTGGCTCATATTTAGTTGGTTATTGTTGTGGTTAGCTCTGGCCCAGCTCCTGCCCCAAGAACTATGGATGTGGGGGAGACATCCACATGCTGCAGGCCTGTTTTGCCCCCGGTGGAATCTGCTGATGAAGGCTCCTCTGACCAAGAAGACATGAGTGACAGGGAGGAGGAGAATGTGGCAGACAGCTCAGAAGGAGATCAATTATCTAGCTCCTCCTTGGATTCAGAACAAGAGTTAATGATACAGCCATGCATGCGGAGAGCGATGCATAGGCAACGACAACTGAGAGATGATTATCAAAGAAAATGAGGCCACCTGTGGTTGGGTGGGGCTGTGGTAATTAGTGAGGCTGCTATAAATAGCAGCCTGTGGGTTTGGCCATTGTGGAGGATTATCTGATCGTTGTGTTTTGTGACTGCTTTACTGACTTTGACTTTTTGTGTGCTGATTTTTCCCCGCTTTGAAACTAAACCAGAGCAAAGTGTGTTTTACTTTGTGAAAGAAGAAGGACTGTGAATTGCCTCACAGCTGCAAGCTAAGTATCACAGAACTGATAAGGGACTTGTACAAATTACCAGTTTGGTTGGAGACCAGTGCTCTTTGCTATACCAAACGAGGGCTTAGTTTAAGTGAATTTTCATTAAAAAGAACATTGTTTTGAATTTTCAAACGTGTGTGTGTCTGAAATTTGTACCTGTGAATTTTTGGGAGGATTCTACCAGAGAGCTCGACAGAACAGTTATCCACCAAGACTCTAAGATCTCTCTCAAAGTCGCTCCCATTAAGTGTGGTTTCTCCCATGTGTCTTAGGTTTTTCTTACCTAGGTGTAAGATTTTGCTTTTTTCAACATAAAATTTCATTTTGTTAGTTTGATCCCATGGTACTAATCACAGTTGTTGTCACAGTTATTAAGCGAATCACTGCCACTGTTAAGTTAGTAGCGTGGTTGTTAAGTCACTCTGGCTTCCCCACTGACTTGGTTTGGCAGCAAGTCACAAAAAGGGATCACATGACACCGCGACACGGCAACAGTCATGAGTATGAATCACTTGCCAAGTGTCTGAATATTGATTGTGTGATCATGGAGATGTTGCAATGGTCGTAAATGTGAAAAATGGTCATAAGTCTTTTTTTTTAGTGTTGTTGTAAATTTGAATGGTCACTTGATGAGCTATTGCAAGTCAGGAGCTACCTGTACATGCAAAAAAGAGAGGACAAGCCTCCAGTCAGGATTTGGATCTACAAGACGAATACATAAGAGCAACGTTTCCATAATAATAAAACCATTTTTATTCTATTAGTTTCCAAAGTGTCCATTCAAAGGAATTAAACATAATTTTAAAGATAGCAAGTCTTCTTCCAGAATAAAATTAATATGTTGTTATTACTATGCTCCAAAAGGGAACCAAGTAAAGTATATTATCACCTTGTATGACCCATGTGGCGTTTTTATTCATTTGTCTCCAGGGTTGATCATCTTTTTTTTTCTTTTTAAAAATGTGGAAGAGTCTAATCAACAGAACTATTTCTGGCTTTGAATTAATTGACATTTTAAAATCTACAGCAATTTGGCCTTCAGAGGCCAACTGTTTCCCCCCACCCCCATTGGCAATCATTTATTGGAGATCTCTGTTTTGCGTGCTTTTGAGCACTTGGATGCTTAGCCTAATTTAATATCTTAAAACAACTATTTTTCATTGGAAGTGAAAGGCTTGTTATTGTGTAAAAAAGTGCAAATGCTTAATTCTGAAGCCCTTAGGACTGCTGGTCCTGGAATGGGACAATTAATCACGGTCCATAGCTGTGCACACTTCACTGAGGGCAGGGAAGGGCTGCAAAAATGTTTAGTACCACACTGTGGGCATGGCTTATTTTGTTGATGTGGCTTGCGGGCCATGTGACCAGGTGGGAGTGGCTTGACAATCATGTGCCTGGGAGAGTGGCTTAAAGGTCATGTGATTTGCTTAAAGGTGGCCAACTTGACGTCAACTTTGAGTTAGGGTTAGGGTGCCTGGCCTCTCCTCAATTTCCCTCTCTATTACTGAACATCCGAAATATACTATTTAATTCTATGTATATATGCATATGGGTAAATACATATTTTATTTGTTTGTTTGTTTGTTTGTTTGCTTGCTTGCTTGTTTGTTAGTTAATTAATTAATTAGTTAATTAATTAATTAGATTTGTATGCTGCCCTTCTCCGAAAACTATTACAGACAGGCACACAAAAATATACATTATCTGCCATATAAACTGTATGTGTATGTGCACACACAGGCACGCGCAGCCCTTCTAAAATTATGCACATTCAACCTCATTTACTGCAATAGGAAAAACATCCCCAGAGGCCAGAAGGGAAAAAAAGCAAGAAATTCAAATTTTTTCTACTGGTTCTGCATACCTGACCATACCATAGGAGCCCATCACTGACTGAGCCCCCCCCCCCCAACTGCAGCTGACCCATCATGGCCATTTCTTGGCAGCTGACCTTCCCCCCTGTAATTTCCCTCTACCATTGGCCACTGGTCCCCTCCTCCCTCCTCCTAGGGGATTCGCAGAGGGACCCTTGTTTTTCACCCCGTTGCATCTGGAGTCCTAAAACGTGATGTGAACTTGTGGGCCGGCCCTGTGATCTACCAACTGGTGGGAAAATGTGATGAAGTTCTTTGTGGAGAACAAAATGTGACCACCTTTGAGATCCGAGCTGTAAAGGATGGTAAATATCTCAGTCGGTAAGATTAGTCCTGCCTCGTTGCCTTTTCTTCCACAAATGTTTGGAGTTGAAATCCATGCTGAGAGAAGTGAATTGCTGAGGCAAGACACCTCAGCGCTTTTATCAGAAAATCAATATGTTGACTAGAGTTGGTAATGCTTTTGGTGATGAACATTTCTGGGACCCCCAGCGCCTGTTATGGTGTCTGGCCTGCAGGATACAGTTTGATAGTTCTTGGACTATCAAGGGAAGGGGGGGATGGAGCCTGCAGTGTTGAGGTCTTGTGGTGCTCTTAGGCTAATGCTGAGATATTTATATAAGACATTTGTTGAGATTTCTGCAGAAAGGGATTTGTTTTCAAAGGTATGTATTACTTTGGGAGTGAAGGCAACAAGAGAAAAATAAAAAAAAATATGGATATCAAAGGGAAAATGGGTGTTCTTGGAATTTCTTACACTGACCATGTTCAATGTTTGTTTCAAGCAGTCTGTAACATGCTCCCAAATAGATTATTCATAAATATTCATTGTGATATCTCTCTCTTCCTCTCTCTCTCTCTCTCTCTTTTTCTCCCTCCCTCTCTCTTTCTCTCTCTCCCTCTCCCTCTCTCTCTCTTTCATCAGCTATATCCATCAATCATCTGTGTATCCCTCCCTCCCACCATTTCTCAATCCCTCCCTCCATCCCACCATCTAGCTAGCTGTCATCTAACTATCAATCCTCTATTTTATCTACTTACTATGTATCTATTAATTAATTTTGACTCCTGGTGCCCTACAGTTTTGGGACAAACTTTTTCAGAATTGGTTTGCAGCAGAATTCTTCCTAGGGCTAATAGAGGGGACTGACCCACCTTGCTAGCTTTATCCCGAAGGCAAAACAAAAATTCACAACCTCCTGGTTTCTAAGCTAAGTGCCTTTTACCAAACTGGCTCTTAGTTACTTTTTAAAGTTAGTGGAAAGTAACTAAATGATTTCTTTTCAGATTTTTAATGAATTTCTAAAGTTTTATTGATACATTTTCTGATAAGATAATAAAAACCCAATGTTGTTATTGAAGCTACTGCTTCTATATTTGATGACCTCAAATTAGTCTTCTGAAGTAAGTCACTTTCTCTGTGGCTTCTTGTAAATGTTAAAAAAGAGTTGAGAGAGTTAAGCCTTGTAGTAACACCCCAGAGTAGAGAAGCTCTCAACTAGAACTGTCTACCAAGGTTGCAGAACAAGCACCAAACTACAGGATTTCTAACTCTTAGTGGTCCAGACAATCCTAGAAGGACACCATGTTTGCTAGTGTTGAAGGTAATTTGATCATTGTCTAGAATTGTAAAGGGGGGGGGGGGAATGGGCCTGGAGAAAATGCTATATTTCATTTCCCATTTCAATCTGATGAATATGTGATTAAAAGAAGTAAGTAAACATTATTATTTTCCAGTCAAGTTTCCAGTAATTGGAATTATAATAGTAATTCACAATACAATGAAAATTGTAATAATAACTATCAAACAACAACACCTGCTATCCTAGGTCCTTGGGAAGGAGTTGATAGAAAAATTAAAAATGCCAAACCCAGTTTGAACATCTGGCTGGCGGGGCGACAAACTATAATAGGTTTCTGGGGCACCCCGGCTTGGAATAATTAGACAGACAGACAGAAAGACAGGAATTTTATTGTGAAACACAGATTCAGATTTTATTTTTAAAAAGAGAGAAGAAAAATGCATGATGTAGTAGAAATTACAATGTAGAAAACATAATTAAAAAGGTCTATGGTTGTGCTTACTTTACTTGGCTGACAACCGCCCATGAATTCCACAGAATATAAATGTAATCTTTGCTTACTTGGAACTTTCTAAGCAAAAAAGGAAGTTGTGCATAGAATAGCAACAGAGATGATTAGGGGATTGGAGCTAAAACATACAAAGAACAGTTGCAGGAACTGGACATGTCTAGTTTAATGAAAGGAAGGACTGGGGAGACATGATAGCAGTGTTCCAATATCTCAAGGGTTGCCACAAACAAGAGGAGTCAAATAATTCTCCAAAGCACCTGAGGGGTAGAACAAGAAGCAATGAGTGGAAATTAATCAAGGAGAGAAGCTACTTAGAACTTTAGGATACATTTTATGGCAAAACAATGTATCAACCGGAACAAATTTCCTCTGGAAGTTGTGAATGCTCCAACATTGAAAGTTTTTAAGAAGACATTGGATAGTGATTTGTCTGAAATGGTGTTTAGGGTTTCCTGCCTAAGCAGAGGGTTGGAGTAGAAGACCTCCAAGGTCCCTTCCAACTCTGTTATTCTATTTCTAACTGATTGAAAACCTCTTCCAAAGGAAATGGAAGGAGAGATTGTTCTATGGCAAAGACTTGCTGCCTGCCCACTCACCCCACTGGAGTTCCCTCCGTTATATTGGAAGTTGTGTTTGCACAGCAGCACAAAAGTGCCTTTGAATTCCTGCCCTGCCATTCAGTAGGCTGTCCACTTCCATATGTATGGAAATCTCCAACGTTCTTCTTCAGCATGGTTGCCATCCACGTTTAGCCTGCAGGAAATAACCCAGCGTCTGAGCTGGAAGACGGAAGGTCCCGACTCGAGGGATTAGGTGCACAAAAAGGGCTGTAATGTCAATACGAGAGCTTCCGCCTTAGACTTTGGCCAAACATTGCATTTCTAAAGAAGAGCTTACAGGGTCTTTCCACCTTCCTTGCCCTTCCCAAGCATCCTCTTTGCCTCCTGCTTGCTCAATTTGAAGAAGCGTGCACCACACCGACCCCTCCTGGCAAGACCCAAAAGGTCTCTTAATAAACTTATCCACGATACAGAAAAACCCATTCTCAGTGGGTGAAAACAGAGAGCAGATTTTATTTTTTATTTTTTTAAAGTGGACTGAACTGGCAGAGTAGAATAGCATAGAGTAGAGTAGAAACTTTATTTCATTTTGACCCCTGTGACAAGCATTAAGTGTTGTACCTCGTGATTCTTGACAAATGTATATTTTGTTTTATGTACGCTGAGAGCATCTGCATCAAAGACAAATTCCTTCTATTTCCAATCACACTTGGCCAATAAGGAATTCTATTCTATTCTCCAGGGTGCATTCCAAAAGTAATGCAATTGTTTTTTTTTAAAGTAATTTATTGAACAGATTTGCACAAACACTTAAAATTCTTCAAAGTACTGTCCTTGGTCCTCTACACATTTTTTCCAGCGACTGGAAGGCATCTTTGGGGACTTTTCGCAAGGTCTTCGTCACGGCTGATTGGATCTTTTCTATGGATGAAAAATGGATTCCTTCCAGGGTTGGGAACAAAACAAAGTCTGCTGGGGTGATGTCAGGACTATATGGGTGGGGTGGGGCAGCGTTGGCACCTAGTGTTTGGCCAGGAACTTGCGGACTCGTAGCACGTTGTGGCAAGGCACATTTTTTGTCCATAGAAGAGATCCAATCAGCCGTGACGAAGACCTTGCGAGAGGTCCCCAAAGATGCCTTCCAGGGCACATACTGGTCATGGCAGTGTCACTGGAAAAAATGTGTAGAGGCCCAAGGACAGTACTTTGAAGAATTTTAAGTGTTTGTGCAAATCTGTTCAATAAATTACTTTTTCAAAAATAATTACTTTTGGAACGAACCCTGTATGCTTCATTAAAATGAAATTTTGTTGCATATAGCTCTCAAAAGGTCACCACTTCCAATATACACTATATAACCATGAATGAATGAATGAATGAATGAATGAATGAATGAATGATAAATAAATAAATATACACTATATAACCATGAATTAATGAATGAATGAATGAATCAATCAATCAATCAATCAATCAATCAATGATAAATACATACATACATACATGCATACATACATACGAAATTATACCTATACCCACCTATTGTATATTATATGACACAGAGAAACATGCTCAATGGTCAAATGGTTAATACCTGCATTGCACTACCCAACTCTGTGGTTTCTTCCCCCAACCCCCACACCTTTAACCTTAGACTGTCTACTGTTGACCTCACCCCATTCCTAAGAGGTCTGTAAGGGGCATGCATAAGTGCACCATTGTGCCTACCATCCCTGTCTTACTGCCCCCATGTTTTCATATCCTTATCCTGTATTCATAATCATGATTATACGTATATCTGTTATCTTATAAGTGTTTGACAAATGCATGAATAAATAATAAATGTACACGGTGAGAAAAAAGACTCTTGCGAGTTGTTCCAGAATCTAGTTGTCCTCCTGTAGATACTTCAAAACCTTCTCCCAGAGGGGAGGAACAGGAACAGATCATAAAGTGACTGTGTTGGGTCTCTAACAATAATTTGAATTCTAAGCACACAATGCTTATAATATGCAGCATCCTGAATAACAGGAAACAAGCTTCTTGTAGTTTTCTCGGCTGTCCTCACCACTTTCTGTAGGGGCCTTCTATCTGAGGCACCACTGCCATTAAACCAAACAGGGATGCAGTTTGTTAACCAGCGTTCGTTAGAGACAACAGACTAGACAAGCTTATAAAAGATTGGAAGCCATTTGTGGACATTCTGCATGTTTAAATTCAATAATAGATGGTAAAGAGGGCTTTGAAGCAGGGGTGGAATGCTCCTGGTTCACTTGTGCCTGTCAGTCGTTGGAGAGCTGGTGGCGAAGGGAGCGCAAGGCTCTGCTCCCCTGCCCAGATACCCCCATTTGGGCTATTTTAATTTTAATTTTAATTTAATTTAATTTCTTAGATTTGTATGTAGCCCCTCTCCGAAAACTCTTTTACCCTCTGTGCATGTGCATAATGCTTTTCACATGCGCAGAGGGTAAAAGAACCGAAATGGTGGCATCTGGGCAGGTTGGTGGAGTCTCTCGCTCTTTTCGATGAGTGAACCGGGAGCGTTCCACCCTTGTTTTGAAGTCTAGTTTTATTCTTTGGGGTTACCTGTTGACTGCTTTTTTAATAGCGAATAGATGGTGGGTCAGCTTGATTGATAGACAGACAAAGAGATTTTTCCACATTAATGATGTCTTTCTATACTACATAACATTTTTATTAAACTGAGATGGTGGAGGGGGGGGGGGTGGAAGAACAGACCAGATATTTCAGACATATTTTTAGCATTCAACCAACATGGACATTTTATGTTTCGGTTAATGACATATTCACGATTTATTATTTGTTTGCACACATGCTTTCTATTGCGGTTAATGTTTGTTTGATTTGTCCTTTAGGGTTTTTCCCCCCTTTTAACTTTGGAGATAAAAAACAATTGAAAAGAAAACCCCTAAGAGCAATTTACACAATGCAGAACAACAGAGTTGGAAAGGGACCTTGGGAGGCTTCTAGTCCAACCTCTGCTATTGATAGAGCACATTAAAAAAGGTGATGGATTGTGCAGAGACGGATAGGCTGTCAAGGAAACTAGAAAGGGAAAGACGACTCAGGCTATTACAAGATAAGGGAGAACTAATATAACTGGTTAAAAGAAAGAAAGGATAAAGAAAAGAAATTACATAGAAAAATAGCCCAAGAGATTAATATAGAAACTTATAGAAAACTATGCAAATATGCGAGCAGTATGTTAACAAAAATATGGTAAAAATGTATGTATCTCCGATTGAAACTCAATGAGATGTGGATGTTAATATCCCAAATGTATATTTTATCTATGTTTTTTCACCTATTTTTTGTTTGGTTTGTCTTTGTTATATCTGTGTATGTTTAAATTAAAAGTAATTAAAATGTTTAAAAAGATAGAACACAGGCTCTTTAAAAATGACATCAATACTGTTCTCCATTTTTATTTTCATTTTGTTTTGGTTTCTTTGCAGCCAGGAAAACAGGACTCTCTCTTATTGAGTGGATTGATGGCACAAGCCATCTTTACAGGTAACCTGTGGGAGTGTGAATATATGGGTAAAAGAAATGAGCAGGGAGAAAGGAGGGAAAAAACCTGATTTCTCCCAAACGTTTCATCTTAGAAGTCAAAAACAATTGCACCTTATGTGGGCAGGAGAAGGGGCAGCCCAGTTCCTCATTCTTTTTACAAGCCTTGTGATAAGACAGATATGTCTAACATGCTTAAGACACCAGTGAAGGAATGCTGGCTAAATGCATTTTTTCCAGGTCCCAGCAAGATAAGTTACAACATCCAGAGTTATTCATTAACCGAAGAGTAAAAGGAGGAAGGGACAAGGGAGGAAAGATTGTTACACACTCCAACAGTTGCTTGGCATTCCCATCAACTTTGGTTTCCTGCTTTTTTCAATTTCTGCAGTCCTCTAATCCTTTAAATCACTGGGATTGGAGGGAGTGATCCTAAAATATTCCTCCCCTCCTTTTTTTTCAAAGGAATTCCCAGGCTTTCCTAGGAAATGGGCTCTTGGGTGAGAGATTTCCAGTTTGGTTTCCACAAACCTTCTATTCCTTCAAGGGGAAGGAATGGGGAGGATGAGAAGTTAGAAGAGGAAGATGTAATTTATGGAAGATCAGAAATAATTGAATAATAGAGTTGGAAGGGACCCTGGAAGTCTTTTAGTTTAACCCCTGGCTCAAGGAGGAGATCCTATACAATCCTAGACATTCTGTTCTTGAAAAACTCCAGTGATGGCACACCCACAATTTCTGAAGGCAAGATTTCCCACTGGTTAATTGTTCTCATTGTCAGGAAATTTCTCCATTGCTCCAGATTTGTCCTCTTACTGATTAGTTTCTGTTGTGTCCCGTCCATGTCCTGCACAGCTGATCAGGGATTCTGAGGATCGAGAGACGGGTGTGGGTTGGTATCCTAGGCCAATGTACTTGGCACCTGAGTCTGATAGTGAGGAGGTCAGACAGGATGGCGGGTGGGGTCAGAGGCTGAAAACCAACCAGGGCCTGTTGAACCTTCAGAGGTCCCCATGAGTGATGCAGGAGAAAAGGAAGAGCCTTTTCCTGATGCCAGAGTACGCAGAAGTGTCAGAAGACATGAATGGCTGAATAGGAGGAGGTGTCTGCGTGAATAGATCTATAGACAATTGGCCATGCCATTTGGCTATTTAAGGGTAAGTCTTGTGACGAGCGAGTGAGGAAGTCAATGTTGGAATGTGAAAGATGGCTGATTGGATCATGATTGTGGACATTTTCTGCGAATTACAAATTAAGAAAATGAAATCTGTCTCTCCGGGCTTCTTGCCAGTTCAATGTGAGTCATGTTAATTAGAGATCTGTGATCAAAGAGAGACTATTTGGGAGTTTACATTACCGCTTTAGACTCTAATGAGCATCTAGCTTGACTGATGTGTTTTTTAACCTCCTTGCTCCTAAAATATTGGAAATTACATGCTTAAACCTTATCAAATATGTGTGTTTGGACTTATTTCTTGGTGGGCTCATCATTGGGACAGAACAGTTTCCATCCATTGTTTCTTGTTCTGCTTTCAAGAAGGACATAAAAGAAAGGTTCTGATTCCAGCAGAAGGCCTTCAGCCTACAATTGGGGTGTAGAACTGAAGGTTGTCCCAAAGGTCAGGGATGAGTTCTACTTATTTCCCCACTGGTTCACATCACGACATTTCGCACACATCCCCTCATGCAATTTGAATTCTGTGCATGCTCAGTAGCAGGAATTGCCCCAGAGCACAGCTGAGGAGCTGATCAGCTTTGCTCCGGGCAAAGAAATAAAGATCAGTATTAAGCTGGGGGTGGGCAGGAGGACCCTACTTTAACCAGTGGGAGAGGAGAAACCATCCAAAGAGAGAAAAATTCACACAACAAGATGGTGGCCCACCAACAGTGGGCAATCTGGTCCGAACCGAGAGGAACCCACTTCTGCCAAAGATGCTCCCCCCCCCAGGAGGCAACTGAACTAATAGAATCTCCCTTTTATAGTTCCATTCCAACAGCTCATTTTTTAAAAAGTGTAATGAATATTGCAATACCTGGCCAAGAAAATGACTTTATTTTCTGTTATTTAATCCAGAAAGAAATAATTGACAAATTGCTCCATCAGTTCCTTCATTACAGAAACATGCCTAATGCTATTTCAAATGGAGGTAATAATACTTCTTTTATCTTGTTCCTTATGCAGTTGATAAGCCAGCAATTTATCTGACTTACTGCCTCTTTCAAAAATATTTCTGTTTAACAACATTCTCTTTCTTGTAAGTCTTGTTTACTTTTATTACATCTGGTTAATTACAAATTACTTTAATCTTTTTTTGTTCTAAGTCCAAATTTTGGGGGAGTTTGTTTCTAAATTCTGATTATTTCAAGACATCCAACAATATGTCATTCTGTTTCTACATAGTTTCCCTCCCTCCTGTTTTTTTCCTCCCTCCCTCCTCCCCTTCCTTTAGACTGGACTAGACTAGACTTGAATTGAATTGAATTGGATTGGATTATTTATTGGCTAAATGTGATTGAACACACAAGGAAATTGTGTTTTGTGCATATGCTCTCAATGTACAGGAAAAAAAGATACATTTGTCAAGAATCATGAGGTACAACACTTAATGATTGTCATAGGGGAGAAATAAGCAATCAGGAAATGATTGATATTAATATAAATCATAAGCAACAACTTACAGTCATATAGTCATAAGTGGGACTTTTCTTTCCTTCCTTCCTTCCTTCCTTCCCTCCTTCCTTCCTTCCTTCCTCCCCCCTCCCCCTCTTTCTTTCAACAGAAATAAACACTGATTCTGAATGTTTTGCTAGCATCAGGTTTTGTGGATAAAAAACCATGAGATGTTAAATCCATTTGGAAGAAATTCTTTCATTCATCAGGATATGTTGATTTTTTTGGTCTCTTGTAATAATAAGAGCACATGAAGTTTCCAATTTCTTTTTATACACAAGGACTTCCATTTGGTCTTACATAACTTGGGTTATGATCCTCAAAGCTAGAAGCTGCCACTTTCATATCAATGCCTATTCTCAAGTTTTATCAACTGTGTAATAGTAAGTGTCTTATCTCTGCATAATACAGGTAGTTCTTGACTTACAACAATTCATTTGGTGACCGTTCCAAGTTATAACAGCAGTGAAAAAAAGCTACTTAAGACCATTTTTCACACTTACGATTATTGCAACATCCCCATGGTCACATGATCAAAACTTGACCACTTGTCATTGTCTCACATATATGACGGTGTGCTGGGGGTCATACGATTTACCTTCTGAAAAGCAAAGATAAATGAAGAAGCCACCTTCATTGCAAAACCATGTTACTAACTTAACAGCAGCGTTTCATTTAACAACTGTGGCAAGAAAGGTCCCAAAGTGAGCCAAAAGTCACTTAAACAGCTGTCTTGCTTAGCAGCAGAGATTCAGACAGTTAGACTCAGATTTATGACAGTTGCTGTGTCCCGGAGTCATGTGATCCCCTTTGGCAACCTTCTGACAAACTCCTGCTTGAGCAGGGGGCTGGACTAGAAGACCCTCACTTATGTGCACCGCCCGTTGCCCCTGCACATGTGCACAACTCCCCTGTCCCCGCACATGAAAACATAAGAACATAAGAACATCAGAAGAGCCCGGCTGAATCAGGCCAAAGCCCATCCAGTCCAGCGTTCTGTGTCACACAGTGGCCCACCAATTGTCCATGGGGATCTTGAGCAGAAAGAGAAGGCAAGACCCTCCCTTTCCCTTGACCCCCAACAAATGGGACCCAAGGGAATCCTGCCTCCCTCCACCAACATAGAGGCGGCACTTGAACAATAACCACCTATACACTTGGCACCTATGAATCTGTCTCATCCTGCCTTGAAGCTGTCCAGGCTGACAGCTGTCACGACCCCAATGAGGACAGGCCTCACTGAATCCTGGGTCAGTGAAAAAACAGCCAAATGGACAAACCAGAAGTTTGGAGAAATGAACTTCTGGTTTGCCTATTGTTCTGTTTTTTCATGTTCCGGAGTCTTCAGGGAAGCTTCCCGAAGGCCTGGAGTGTAAAAAAACCAGCATAATGGACAAACCGGAAGTCCGTATTCTGAACTCCTGGTTTGCCCATTGGGCAGGGGTGAGCAACAGGCAGGATGGGGTGGAACGCAGTTCCACCATCAGAAATGAAGCTGTGTGCCCAGCTTTAGCTGACCACCACCCCCTCCCATCCTCTTCCTCCTCCTCGGAAAGTGGTAGGGAGACCAGCACCGGCAGGAGTTGCAGGGGCCCATTTCCTCCCCCCTCTTTTCTCAAGAGCTGATCGGCACCCATTCGCCTAGCTACCAGCCTGAGACGATAGGGCAACCCAGGAAGGAGAGCACGGGAAACGCAAAGCAAATTGCCCCCCCAGAGAGCGACACTGGTGAGGTTGTAAGTCGAGGACTTAACAGTTCACTTGCACGATGATGATCGTTCAAGCCACTCCCACCTGGTCACATGGCTGGCAAGCCATTCCTACCGAGTCACATCACCACCAAGCCACACCCAAAAATAAGCCACGTCCACAGTGTGGCAGCAAAACTTTTGGCTGCCCATTACTGCTGCTGGGCTGTTTTTTATACTCCGGCACTTCAGGGAAGCTTCCCTGAAGCTTCCGGAGGGCAAAAAAGCCTTCTCCAAGGCCAAAAATCAGCTGGCTAGTGCACACACGTGCTGACATAGGGCCTTGCGTGCCCTCCGATATGACTCTGCGTGCCACCTGTAGCATGCGTGCCAGAGATTCACCATCCTGGCTCTGTGTTCTACCTCTCTCCTTCCCACCGAACTGCATTGCAAACTCAGGTGGTTACTGTTGTACATACTCCTGGTCAGTTGGAGGATGATGAAGAATTTGAGGACTCTGATTCAGATAGTGTTTATGAAATAGTGGTGGGCCTGGGGTTACAGGTAGTAGAACAGGTGGGAGGCCAGCCATAGGATGTTGCTATGAGTCCAGAATCTAGCGAGGAAGAATCAGACGTTCGCTGGGTCAATCCTAAATTCAGAAGGGTCCAAAAATGTAAGGAACAGGTGTTTGGAAGAAGATATTACGGGGTTAAATGCTGGAGTGATGTATTTGGTACGTCAGGAGGTCAGTGGGGAAGAAGGGTGGAGTTTCAATGTTATAGGGCTAAAAGGAAAGGTGTTTCTGTTCAGCTCCCAAGCAAGCAAATGCATTCTGTGTTATTTTACAGTCATTTCTGCTGTTTTTGAATCATGCTGTGAGTACATAAATCTTGTTAAACGGAGGAGGTTGGGAGGAATGCACGAGGAATGCAATTAAGAAAGATAACGGGAGGAAGAGGAATGTGCTAGTATGAACTGTATTTTGAATATGGAAGGGAAGAGAATAAAGATGGAGTTTCTTTGTTTGTAAAATACTGCATTTAGTAAGAGTTATTTGTAATAGCTAAAGTTCTACCAGAAACCAGAACAGTTACCAAGTTGCAATGTTTATGCGAAACGGCTGGATTATGTTCTTTTATGCATACGGAAAAGATCGCAATCTTTGGCTCAGCCTCCCATCTTTCTAACGATAGGTAACTTCACAGTACGGTGGCGGAGCGAAGAGAAATGAGTGTATTAAGTCGACTTTAGCAAACGGCTGGGGGATCAGGAAGAAGCTGCTCGAGCTATGTCAACATTTTCTTGAAAGATATCACAGATTATTTGATGTTTACTTTTTTAAGTATGGTATTTTGTAAGTTTCTTTTTCTTTTTTTTAAAAAAATGCCAAGGAACATTTTATTACATTTTATAATGTAATTCCTGATCCCAAGGTGCCGTCTATATAAATCTCAACAAACCTACAAAAATCACTATCTATATTAGATCAGCAAATCCTCTGCAGCTGAGTACTGGGCAGTGGGTTAAGAAGAGGAGGAAGAAGTGAAATTTCTTGGCAATAAAACTTCTGAGGCTTGACAGGTAGAAAGATGCCATTTCAAGAAATGAGACCCAGACTTCCATAATATAGTTTTCTTGATGCTGTGTATCCTCTCTCTTTCCTTTAACTTCATAGAATACTCAGATCATGTAGTGGCTAAGAATGCTTTATATTTTGTGCTGCCAATAGGTGATACGAATGGATATTGAATGACTGAGTGCCTGATTGCCACAAGGGCTGAGCTTCTATGTGTAAATATGCGTTGCCCAGATAGGGGATCCTACTTACCATTGCTACTAGTGCGATTCGCACGCAGCTCCAGGTGAATGGTGGGTGTGTTCATGTGGTCAGCAGGCGCACACACCCGAGCAAGATTTTCAGCAATTTTTGCCTTCTGTGCATGCACAGGAAGTGAAATCTCATGAGAGGATGCGCGGCACCAAGAGATTTTGGCAAACTTCCAGTGTTGGAGCCTTCACAACTTCTAGAGGCAAGGTGTTCCACTGATTAATTGTTCTAACTGCCAGGAAATTTCTCCTGAGTTCTAGGTTGCTTCTCTCTTTAGTTAGTTTCTACTCATTGCTTCTTGTCCTTCCCTCAGGTGCTTTGGAGAGTAGCTTGACTCCCTCTTCTTTGCGGCAGCCCCTGAGATATTGGAACACTGCTATCATGTCTCCCCTGGTCCTTCTTTTCATTAAACTAGACCTACCCAAGTCCAGCAATCATTCTTTATACATTTTAGCCTCCAGTCCCCTAATCACCTTTGTTGTTCTTCTCTGCACTCTTTCTAGAGTCTCAACATCTTTTTTTTAATAGTGTGGTGGTCTTACCAAGGCATTATAAAGTGGCATTGACACTTCATGTGATTTTGATTGTATCCCTCTGTTAATGCAGCCTAGAACCTAGAGCAGAGGTTGGCAACCTTAAGCCCTCAAAGAACCACAAAGTTCCTAAACTGAATCTCCTTCTGTTCATTCATGGAGCAGACCAGTAGTCCAATTTTCCCACCATAGAGTCACCCCCCTGTCCTAACTGAATCATAGCATGACATCCCCCTACCTGTCCTAACTGAAAGCCCTGTCGATTGTGGTACCACCGGCAATGGGAGCTGCAGCAGAAGGATAAAAGAGCTGCATGTGGCTGTAGAGCTGTGGGTTGCTGACTCCTCACTTAGGGTCTAGAAGCCTGTACCATCCTTTGGCATTCTGATTCAGGGTTAAAACAATGTTTGAAACCCACTAGGCATCTTGATTGATTGTTTCACTTCCTGCAGTTGCCTCTAATTTGATTCAGGGTCTTTAACCAAGTCATTGACTGTATTGTTAAAAGAAAATTATGATATGTTTGTGGTGAGGATAACGAGAGGATCATCTATCTAAGACAGAGAAAAAGAAATCTTCACTCCATAATGCAGATTATGAACTGCCATTCACTAGAAACAATCTCTATTTCAGTGATCCTTAAGGTATATTTAGACGATAGAGAACAAATTTAGGACATAAGCTTTATCATACAGAGCCTTTCTTTAACGACTTCACTGGGAAATTGTGGAAGTGATTCTCATTTTGAGCAAGATTATAGTCCATGTTAAAACATACATCACACTTTGAATTGCAACTGTCATCTATAATAGGAAGAATTTATTGATTGCCACTTGGCTTTCATTAGAACTTAGAAACAAGTGTTCTTTGGAAATTCTCCACTATGTTTGCAGGTGAAAGCATTTATCGGGTGAACGGAATATAGAATAACAGATTTGGAAGGGACCTTGGAGGTCTTCTAGTCCACCCTCCCTGCTCAAGCAGGAGGTCCTATCCTACTCCAGACAAATGACTGTCCAGTCTCCTCTTAAAGACCTCCAGTGATGGGGCAACCCACAACATCCAGAGATAAGCTGTTCTATTAATTAACTGTTTTTATTTGCAGGAAATTTCTCCTTAATTCTAGGTGAGAGGTTGACTCTCTCTTCTTTATGACAGTACCTCAAAGACTGGAAGACTCCCAACATGTCACTTCTAGTCCTTCTATTTGTTACACTAGACCCGTGATGGCGAATCCAGGGATGGTTTGTAACCAGTGCGGTAGATAACTGTGCATCACTAGCAGCCGCCAGATTGCGCAATTTGTGTGCAACCGCTTCAGTGCTGGTCCTGTGGGCGCCACCATCTTTTTTCTTCAAATTTTTGTATTTTTTGCTTCGTGCAGAAGAAAAATCTTTCAAGGGGAAGTGCACTCATGCAAGATTTTGGTGCTTTTTTTTGTCTCCTGCACATGCAGCGCAAGACTTCCTGTGCAAGATGGTTGAAGCTGCACACGCAGTGCACCGGTAGTGGCCATTAACAGAAATCTGCCCCTTGGCGAGAAGTTTCCAATAATGGTCAACCAAAAAGGCCCAGGGCAGTGATGGTGAACCTATGGCATGTGTCTCTGCAGGCATGCAAATCATTGGCCAGCTTAGTTCCACCGCATATTCACATGTCCCTCCCCCCTGCCCACCAGCTGATTTTCGAATCAGACACGCATATGCTTTCTCTTCACCTTCTGTGACCTGTGCCTTCCCAGATCTCTGGAGATTCCACCCCAGTGCTGTTTGGGCACATAAGGCTTTCCCCCCTTCCCAAGCTCCATTTGGGGATGGGAGGCTTCCCCCCTCCCACTTCTACTTGGGGATGGGAGGCCAAACAGGGGGGGTTGCGCGTATGTGCACCGGGGGTCATGCATGCATGTACAGGATGTAGGATATGTGAGAGTGGTATTGCATTATGGGTGTAAGAACTCACGTATGTGTGACAGTGCTCCGTGCACACTGTCAGCACCCAAGGGAAAAAAGGTTCGCCATCACTGCACTAGATATACCCAGTTCTGATCATTGTTCATCATATGCATTAGCCTCCATTCCACTATCCTTTTTGTTGCTGTTGTTTGCACTCTTTCTAGAGTCTTAACATCTTTTTTTGTATTGGGATAACCAAAACTGGGCACAATGTCCCAAGAACAGTATATAGTGTTACTAATCTCTATATATAAAATCAAAAATCACCATCATGAGTATTTCTTATATTATTATTAACAACCTTTGATGCTAAGGAGTTCTACTCCTCCCTCCCCACCTGAAAAGAAATCTAATCCAAATGCAAGCAGCTTTGCTACAGAACTGTTGAGCTAAGCCACACACAGACTCCTTCCTGTCTCTTGCTTGCTCACAGAGCAAATGCAGCTACTGTTTGAATATTCATGGCTGAGAGAGCCAATGGTAACAAGATCAGCCAATGAATAGGCGTAGCAACTAAGTCAGCCAATGAGAGCTAAACACATTTGAGTCTGTGTAGAGAATCGAAACTGAAGCTGGATGTGGCTCAGTCCACTCTGTGTTTGTCCACTCTGAAGTGCTGAAATGAAACTAACTGTTCTCTCCTGCCTGTAACAGCTATTATGTTAAAAAAAGAATCTACAATGGTGTTGTAAATACTCATCTGTTATTTTTGTATGTAAGGAAGTTTCTTAATTAAATCCATCCTGCTACCTCAGACTTCTTATGTGGATTTAATTTTTTGCAAGGAACACTGATAGCCACTCCTAAGTCCAAAATGTTTTAACCTTCTTTGAGAAAAAGAAAGATTGCATCTGCAAACACAACCCCCCTCACTCCTTTTGTCAATAGCAAAGTTGTTTTGCTAATGGTTATCTGCCAGCAAGTCCTTGACCTGCTTGTAAAAACTTTTTTTTCCCTGTAGGAAAACCTTGGGACACGTCCTTGTGCTTATGCAACAACAACAGGAGAGAAAAGTGACCAGAGCTTAACCTTCACTGGCCTGGAGTGCCCTCTACTGCCCTTTGTTGACCAAGTGACTTTTGTAATCTATCTCCTCGCCTGAAAGGAAGAACTCCACAAAAGGTAGGTTTGAAACTGAGATGATGCCTTAGTGAGGAGGAAATCAATTTCCTGGACGATCTTCCCTCTTCTATCAAAATGGGAAGGTCTTCATTCAAGACCGTGGGTCAAGATTATATTTATTTATTTATTTATTTATTTATTTATTTATTTATTTATTTATTTATTTATTTATTTATTTATTTATTTATTTATTTATTTATTTATTTATTTATTTATTTATTTATTTATTTATTTATTTATTTATTTATTTATTTATTTATTTATTTATTTATTTATTTATTTATTTATTTATTTATTTATTTATTTATTTATTTATTTATTTATTTATTTATTTATTTATTTATTTATTTATTAGATTTGTATGCCACCCCTCTCCGTAGACTCAGGGCGGCTAACAACAATAATAAAACAGCATATGACAAATCTAATATTTAAAATAATAATAAAAAATCCTTATTAAAAACCAAACATACACACAAACATACCATGCATAAATTGTACAGGCCTAGGTGGAAAGGAATATCTCAATTCACCCATGCCTGACGACAGAGGTGGGTTTTAAGGAGCTTACAAAAGGCGAGGAGGGTGGGGGCAATTCTGATCTCTGGGGAGAGCTGGTTCCAGAGGGTCGGGGCCGCCACAGAGAAGGCTCTTCCCCTGGGTCCTGCCAAATGACATTGTTTAGTCGACGGGACCTGGAGAAAGCCAACTCTGTGGGACCTAACTGGTCGCTGGGATTCGTGCGGCAGAAGGCGGTCCCAAAGACATTTGAGTTTGAGTCTGTTGACACCCATCCAGACCCCAACAGCCTCCAGGCACCGGCACATCACATCCACTGCTTTGTTGACTGGACATGGGGTGGAGATGTACAGCTGGGTATCATCCACGTACTGATGATACCTCACCCCATGCCCTTGGATGATCTCACCCAGCGGTTTCATGTAGATATTAAATAGCAGGGGGGAGAGGACCAACCCCTGAGGCACTCCACAAGGGAGAAGCCTAGAGGTTGACCTCTGATCCCCCACATTGTTGTTGTTGTTGCTGTTGTTATTGTGGTTGTGGTTATGGTTATGGTTATTGTTATCGTTATCATTATCGTTATTGTTATTGTTATCATTATCTTTATTGTTATCATTATCGTTATCGTTATCATTATCATTTAGATTTGTATGCTGCCCTTCTCCAAAGACTCAGGGTGGCTCACAAGATCTCTCTACAGTATAGGCAAGTCCTCAATCTACAACTGAGCCCAAAGTTCCCATTGTTAAGTGAAGCATGTATTAAATGAACTTTACCCCATTTTGTAACCTCTCTTGTCACATTTGTGAACTGAATGCCTGCCGTTGTTAAATGAGCCTCGATGGCGCACTGATTAGAGTGCAGTCCTGCAGGCTACGTCTGCTGATCACCAGCTGCCAGCAATTTGGCAGATCAGATCTCACTAGGCTCGAGGTTGACTCAGCCTTCCATCTTTCCGAGGCCAGTAAACTGAGGACCCAGATTGTTGGGGGAAATATGCTGACTCTCTATAAACCGCTTAGAGATGGCTGTAAAGCACTGTGAAGTGGTATATTAGTCTAAATGCTAATGCTATAAGTGGGAGACACAGTCGTAAGGCACTTTGTTCACTGCTGTTGTAACATCGAATAGTCACTAAGTGAACTCTTGTAAATCAAGGACTACCTGTATTTAACTGTGTATGCGTATATGTCTATATAGGTAGCCCTTGACTTACAACCATTTGCTTAGAAACTCTTCAAAGTTACAACATCGCTAAAAAAAGCACTTTATGACCAGTCCTCAGACTTGCAACAATCACAGCATCCCCATAGACATATGATCAAAATTTGGATTCTTGGTAACCAGCATGTATTTAGATAATTGCAGCATCCCTGGGTCATGTGACCACCATTTTCAACCTTTCAAGTCAACCTGGGTGAAACCAGGCTTAATAGCAGTAACTGAGAAGGATCTTAGTGGACAACCAGTTAAATATGAGCCAGCAGTGTGCGTTGACAGACAAAAAAGCCAATGCAATCCTAAATTGTATTAACAGAGGAATACAGTCAATATCAAACCTATCTAGGCTTCTTGGTATCACTATCTCAGTTCTACTCAATATCTAACTCACCCTCAAACTGTTCCAGCCATCAGCCACTGCAAACGACTACCAAGATCAACAAGACCAACAAGACCAATCAAGACCAACAAGGGAATGGTGAAATTGATCTTCATTATTTATTTATTTATTTATTTATTTATTTATTTATTTATTTATTTATTTATTTATTTATTTATTTATTTATTTATTTATTTATTTATTTATTTATTTATTTATTTATTTATTTATTTATTTATTTATTTATTTATTTATTTATTTATTTATTTATTTATTTATTTATTTATTTATTTATTTATTTATTTATTTATTTATTTATTTATTTATTTATTTATTATTTAGATTTGTATGCCGCCCCTCTCCGCAGACTCGGGGCGGCTCACAACAAAGTGAAAAAACAATTTACAACAAATCTAAACTTCTACTAAAAACATTTTAAAAAACCCATTTTCTAAACACACATACATACACACATACCATTCATAAATTGTATATGCCCGGGGGAGATGTCTCAGTTCCCCCATGCCTGATGACACAGGTGGGTCTTAAGGGGCTTACGAAAGGCAAGGAGAGTAGGGGCAGTTCTAATCTCCGGGGGGAGTTGGTTCCAGAGGGCCGGGGCTGCCACAGAGAAGGCTCTTCCCCTGGGGCCCGCCAACCAACATTGTTTAGTTGACGGGACCCGGAGAAGGCCCACTCTGTGGGACCTAATCGGTCGCTGGGATTCGTGCGGCAGCAGGCGGTCTCGGAGATATTCTGGTCCAGTGCCATGAAGGGCTTTAAAGGTCATAACCTTTAAAGGTCATAATTATCATGCTCTGGCCCAATCACATTGCAGTTGACACCCAATGACTCAGTATGAGCATGCTTTACATTGTACATCAGTGTTTCCCAACCTTGAGAACTTGAAGATATTTGGACTTCAACTCCCAGAATTCCCCAGCCAGCTTCTGCTGGCTGGGGAATTCTGGGAGTTGAAGTCCAAATATCTTCAAGTTGCCAAGGTTGGGAAACACTGGATTAGATGACCTTTCCAACTTTGTAATTCTGTCAACTTAAACTGACAAAACAGATTTCTTGCCCACCTTGGTCTTTCACTCTATCTATCTTTTTTGTGAGAGGTGATACATTTTGGTACCATTATAATTTTGGTCATTATAATTCCCACTTTTGGCCTCCAGAATCTGCACAAATGTACCAGAGGATCCAAATTAGAACGGTTCAGAAAAATACTACAAGTATTAGAAAAAGGCAGTTTTATTGTGTACATTTTTCAAAACCAGTATGCGCTTTTCTTCTTGCCTTCCCATTTTTTCCGATGGTACAACTGAATTGAGTCTTCACTGAGCCGCAAGATTTCAATTCCTCATGAAACTGGCTGATTTCCCACTGATGCTGGTTCGTGTTGATTAAACCTAACCTTAACTTCCTGCCTCGGATCTTCCTTTAGAATTGTGGGATGTTTTTAAAGTGTGTTAATGGCAGGATGACGGCAGTTAAGATTGATACCGTTAAGCCCTCTTAAAAAGGAAGCATGTTTGCAGAAGAAACACAAATATAGGTTTGGTGAGTTTTTAAAGCCACTGGCAATATGTTTCAATGCATCAATGTCCCTTTGTAGAATGTTGATATTGGTGCCATTCAGATCCTCGGCTCAGCCTGACTTTTATTAGACAATAATATAGCTTCTGGCATGATCTTTATTTTCCTACTTATCCCTCGTAGTCATTTTGTGAGGATATCCTCAGCAATTTTGTTTTGTTTTGTTTTCAAAATCCTAAAGGCATTCTCCGCCATGCAAAGTCTGACTGATAGAGGCACAACCATCAAAATAATTAGATAAACCCATATTTTGATGCCTTATATAACCGTCTTCCACACTCTTAAATTGGGTTGACACTTTTAGGAGATCTCTGTCAGCGGGAACAATGAGCTCTAGAAACTTGTTTTGCTTTATATTGATGAAAGGCGAGATTGGTCATTTTGCAAATGCTACAACCGCAGCTTACGGCTCCTAATTGTGGGAATGCAGATCTCCGAGCCGCTTTTGTAATAACATCATAAGGTCACCGATGGCAAGTTATAGAAACAATACAAAGAAATAGCCAAGCCCCTAAGAGGTTTCCATGTGATAAGCAAATAAAGAGTGTTCCTCGGGGACTTTAACTGGATTCCCTGAGCATCTCCAGGTATTGGAGCATATTTCACTGCGATATTCATATTGTCAATAACAGGACCTTTCCTCTGGAAATGGGGACATTTTCTGTAAACATAATAATATTTGGATGGCAAAAAAGTATAGTAAATGTTATAGTGGGGGGAGAAAAGAATTAAATTTCCTGAGCATTCCCTGGTCAGCAAAAATGTGCCCATTATTTTCCCAGTTTGCTGATTCAGTAGTTTTGTGTATTTTTTTTTAAACAGCAATGACTTTTCAGATTCATGAGGGTAGGAAAGGTAATCTTCATATTTATAAGGACAAGCTGTCAAGATTTTTTCCATAATTTATAAACTCCTTTTAAGGGAGAGAAAGAAAAACTGGGAAATGAGGGGACCCCTATCCAAGATTCTTGCAAGTAATGTATTAATGTAAAGAGGGCAGAACCCCAGAATAAGTTTTACCAAGACTTACGTAATGCAAAATTTCTTTAATATTATTGGAAGGACTCATCTCATTCTTAACGATACTCCTGAAGATATCTATACATTTTAGAAATGTTTTACTCGGGATGGATCATTCCCCGATAGCAGTCATTTACTTTTGGCCTTGGTGTTTGCATTTAGCTCCTACCATTTCCGATTTCTGCAAAAGGCCAACGTTTGCAACCTGCAGTAACCAGGGCTTGTAGAAACTGAAGAAAGCACTGGCACTAGCACTTAAACATATACTGCTTCAAAGAGCTTTGCAGGCCTCTTTAAGCAGTTTACAGAGTCAGCATATTGCCCTCTGTAATCTGGATCCTCATTTCACTGACCTCAGAAGGATGGAAGGCTGAGTCAATCTTGAGTTAGTCAGGATCGAACCCCTGGCAGTCAGCAGAATTAGTCTGCAATGCTGCATTCTAACCCCTGTGCCACCACAGCACAGTACTCACTCTTCATGTGATCTTCCCTGTATCCCTCTGTTAATGCAGGCTAGGAGTGCATTGGCTAGAAGCATCTCTAGCAAAACACTACGTTCTAGTAATTTAGTTTAAGTCCAATAGAGGTCTACCCCTTTCAGCTTTTTAAAAAATATATAAAGCATTTGAAGGCAGATTGATGCCTCTAGCTAATGCAATCTTAGGCCGAATTAACAGAAAGATAGAATGAAGTTTCACATAAAATGTTAGTACCACTTTATAAAGCCTTGGTGAGGCGACACATAGAATATTGCACCCAATTTTGGCCACCACAATATAAACAAGATGTTGAAACTCTAGAAAGAGTGTGAAGAAGAGCAACAATGATTATTATTGGGCTGGAGGCTAAAACATATGAAGAACTCTTGCAGGAATTGGGTCTGGCTAATCTGGGGAAAAAAGAGACCAGGGGTGACATGACAATATGTTCCAATATTTGAGGGGCTGCCACAAGGAAGAGGGGATCAGCCTATTCTCCTAAAGCATTAGAAAGCAAGACAAGAAACAATGGTTGGAAAATAAGGAGGAAAGCAGCTTAAAATTAAGGAGAAATTTCCTGACAGTTAGAACAATTAATTACTGGAATGGCTTGTCTTCAGAAGTTCTGGTATAGGTCTCCTGTCTGAACCAGGGGTTGGACTAAAAGACCTCCAAGGTCCTTTCCAATTTTATTCTATTTTCTGTTGTTGTTGATTTTTTTAATGAAAGGAACTTTAAAGCTACAAGAGACTTCAAGAAGATGCTGACCTTATTGATTCAGACCTGAACTTTATGTGTAAGGCAAGAAGTGTATGTATTTATGTGTAAGAAGGACTAGGGGAGACATGATAGCAGTATTCCAATATCTCAGAGGTTGCCACAAAGAAGAGGGACTCAGCTATTCTCAAAAGCACCTTGGGGTGAGGCAAGAAGCAATGGATGGAAACTAATACAGGAGAGAAGCAACTTAGAACTAAGGAGAAAATTCCTGACAATTAGAAAAATTGATCAGTGGAACTTCCAGAAGTTGTGAATGCTCCAACACTGGAAGTTTTTAGGAAGGGGTTGGATAACCATTTGTCTGAAGTGGTGTAGGGTCTCCTGCCCAAGCAGTGGGTTGAACTAGAAGGCCTCCAAGGTCCCTTCCGACTCTTTGCTGTTATTATTATTATAGGTGAAAGCTTTCTGAAGGACATGATAGGCAAAAAAATTAATGATAAATAATAGCTCATTTATTTAATTTAATGCATAAAGCTAATTCTGCCATGAGCTCAAGATTATCTCCCTTAGACAATTATGCATTATTTAAATATATCAAAGGTGTGTAAGCATTTGATTAAATTATCTTTGATTTTCCTTTTGGTTAATTTAATACAAAATTTTATCAAACTGGCTAGGTTCTGATCCATTATAATTGACACCAGAAGTTAAGGGAATTAAACTTATCACAGCTTGAATGAACTAGCCATGGCTTAGGAGATTTGATATAAATATTTCTAATATGAGCTATACTGCCTTCTTGTTTACATTTTTTAATTCTACATCTTGGGTTTTTGAATATGCTTTCCTGATTGTGTCAGAGGTGGATGCTTCCTGGTTTGGACTGGTTTGGCTGAACCTATAGCAACCTGCTGGTGATGTCATGATGATGTCATGGAACTAATTCAATTGGTACCAGACTGGGATACCGTCAGCTTTTTTAAAAAATATATTTTTTGATTTTTTAAAAAAATTACTGTTGTTGGGGGTTTTTTTGCACGTGAGCAGAAGTTGAGTTTCTGGCACTGCGCATGCATAGCCATCTTGTGTCCAGCTTTTTTGGAGGGGTGTGTGTAAAAATGTTGGCATTGCACCCACGAGGCGTGCCCAGGTGGTAGAGAAGGAAACGAGCCAGCAGCAAGGTAAGTTAGAATCCACCCCTGCATTGTGTGTGTCCTTTTAGTTTATTCCAAATATGTTTTATGCATTTTTAAAAAGGGTCTCGAATTTAAATAAATATAAAAAGTCCAAACTGAGTTGACTTTCCAGCAGAATCAGCAAATCAGTGTGACTAAATCAAATCAAACTGGATATCTTGAAGGACTTCTTCACATACTCAAAAGTTTTTGTTTTGCTTTGATTTGAAAATCCAAATGGATCTGATTTCGTCCAATAATCCAGTTTAAATATCTGAGCAGAATTGAACTGATTTTACAAATCAAATTAGGGGTGTAAAACGTGTAAATCTAAATTGATTACATTGTGTATAATTTTGATACCTTCATCTTTATTCCTATGTCTCCAGTTTTCCACAAATTTTGGAGATATATAGGGTTTAAAAACGCATAATGTTATCTGGGTGCATTATTTGTTTCGTTTGATGGGGTTAATCTAGATCTAATATATTGCGGAATGTTCTGTTACAATTCTATGTATTTTATCATGAGAATCAAGCTCAAGTTTTTTGGCATAGCATATAATTCTTCCACCAAACACCCAACATAATTAATTCAATTCCTTTGGGACAGTAACAGAACTACAGAATGAAGTTGACATTTACAAGATCATATAAAAATCTATTTTTAAACTCTCCCCAAATGGGAAGAGAAGTGAAAAGAGAGTTTGTTTATTTGGAAATAACTCTTTGGAATATTCCCCAAATATAGCCACAATAATTCAGCTGTTGTTCAGCCATTATTTTTCATAAAATGTTCATCTGAAGAGGTAAAAAAAATGTGCTTGATTTTTTCTCACCTATTCTTACATTTTAAAGGACCCGCAATTTGCTGAATCGTGCAGTTTAGATTTTGGTAATGCTGAAGAATAATATATACACTGGAGGAGAAGTAATGTTTCTATAATGCCAATAAAATGTTCTCAAATCACATCTTTCCCTACAGATTGTTATGACAGTGAACTACTCACCTATTGTGATAAGTTGAAATCCAGTGAAATGCTCGTGGCAAGGAAGATTCGTTTCCAAATAATAAAAGATAGCAATCTTCCAATATATGAAGTCTCAAGCAGGAGACCCGGTATGATTTCAGATAGGTGATTGTCCAGTCTCTTCTTCAAAACCTTTACAACGTCTGAAGGCAAATTGTTCCACTGGTTAACTGTCTCCTCATTGTTAGGAAGTTTATCCTGCATTCCAAGTTGCTTCTCTCCTTGTGATCAGAAGTAGGAAGGCATCCAATACAGCTCACATAGCAGCAGTGCCATATGGGCACTGCCCATCACAGCCTGCACTGCTGCATTCTGGATTAGGTGAAGCTTCTGGATGATCTTCAAGGACAACTTAACATGCAGCTTCACAGGGAGCAATTAAGGCATGACCATAATAAGCAGAGCCTCTTATTATACAGGGGCATAATGTAAAGTCTTTAAGAAATCTTCCCAAGAAACATCGTGGATGGAGATTGGGGCAAATAGTGCTCGGGCTGTCTCGAACATCTCTGGGCCACAAAACCCGAGGAAATATGAACATTTCCTATCCCCAGAAATCTCCATGTAGCCATTGGAGATCAGGAAGCAATCGAAGCGGGCGACATAGGAGTCCCACGTCTCCCCTTGTGGGGCAAAGGGGGCAAAAGTAAGTTGCACGGACATCTTCACTTACTGTCAGTGTCTACGTATAACAATTCCACAATGGATGGCTCGAATCCTCGTCACCAGTATAACAAGTGAGGCCTTAATTAATCATCATGTTTAATACAGAACTCGTGCCAGGCTGGCAGGTACAGGCTTAACAGCAATAGCAACATACACGGTCTAATATACTACACACAGGCTGAGGCAGGAACCAATCAATACACAGTAACTTTCCCGCTTACAATGTAACTGGGGATACGCGACCTATCAGTACCATGGATAGGGACGCCAATCGCACGGCTCTAACCGGCCGGCTGTTACTAAGCAAACACAGCAAAAATGTTTCGATCATGTCCCCCCTTTCCCTTCTGTCCTCCAGACTATACAGATGGAGCTCATGAAGCCTTTCCTGATAAGTCTTATGCTTAAAACCTTCCACCATTTTTGTAGCTCTTCTTTGGACCATTTTATCAATATCCTTTTGTAGGTGAGGTCTCCAGAACTGAACACAGGATTCCAAATGTGGTCTCACCAGTGCTCTATACAGCAGGATCACAATCTCCCTCTTCCTGCTTGTTATACCTCTAGCATTCTACTTGCTTTTCCTACCGCCTGACCAGACTGTTCACCCATTTTGAGACTGTCAGAAATCACCACCCCTAAATCCTTCTCTTCTGAAGTTTTTTCTAGCACAGAACTGCCAATGCAAGTGCATTATTTTACATTTGGAAACATTAAACTGCAGTTTCCATTGCTTTGACAACTTATCAGAAGGATAAGTGCAGAAGGCATCAGAAGGCAAGAAACAGTGGATGGAAACTAACCAAGGAGAGAAGCAACCTGGAATTTAGGAGAAACTTGCTGAACACTGAGGACAATTAACCAGTGGGACAGCCAGCCTTCAGAAGTGGTGGATGCTTCATCACTGGAGGTTTTTAAGAAAAGACTGGACAGCCACCTATGCAAAATGGTATAGGGCAGCGATGGCAAACCTATGGCATGGGTGCCACAGTGGCACGTGAAGCTATATCTGCTGGCATACAAGCCGTTGCCCTAGTTCAGCTTCAGCATGCATGTGCTCTCTGGTCGGCTGATTTTTGGCACCTATGGAGGTTCTGGGAGGGCATTTTCAGCTTCCGGAGAGCCTCTGAGGTCAGGGATGGGTGTTTTCATCCTCCCCAGGCTCCAGGGAAATCAGGCCTACTAGGCCCACCAGAAGTTAGGAAATAGGCCATTTCCGGCCTCCAGAGGGCTTCCAGGTGGGGTGGGGAGGCCATTTTTACCCTCCCCAGGCATTGAATTATGGGTGTGGGCACTCATGCATGCATGATAGCGCATGCAAGCATACTTCCGGCACCCAAGGAAAAAAAGGTTCGCCATCAATGGTATAGGGTCTCCTGCTTAAGCGGGGTGGTGGTAGTGGTGGTGGACTAGAAAACTTCTAGGTCTCTTCCAGTTCTATTTTGATTGATTGATTGATTGATTGATTGATTGATTGATTGATTGATTGATTGAAGGCAAAATAATATGAATCACAATAACACCTGAGACTAAACAATTGTCGATAAGAAAGGCAAAAAAGTCTGGATAGTTGAGACAGCAGAATAGAAGAGAAAGAAGTGGAGAAAACCACAAACCACAAAGATCTGCAAATAGAAGTAGAATGCCTGTGGCATAAGAAAGCAAAGGTAATACCAATCGGAAAAGGCATCTTGGGTCAGGAGTGATACCTTGCTGCCAGTTCGCTTCCTCCTGTGCCGTGTGGAGACTAAAACCTACAGTGAATGTTTGCAGCAACTGGGCACAGCTAGTCTAGTGAAGAGAAGGACCAGGAGACACTGTAAATAATAGCAGTGTTCCAATATTTGAGGGGCTGCTACAGAGAGGAGGGGGTCAAGCTATTTTCCAAAGCACCCAAAGACCAGACAAGGAATAATGAATGGGAACTTTTATTTATTTTTGTTGTTTGTTTGCTGAGAGATTCAACCTAGAAATAAGGAGAAATTTCCTGACTAAAGACAAATCAACCTATGGAACAGAAGTTGCCTTCTGAAGTTGTGGGAGCTTCATCCCTTGAAGGCTTTCTAGAAGAGAATGGACTGACATCTGTCAGAAATTGCTTAGGGCTGTGATGGCAATCCTATGGCATGCATGACAGAGGTGACACGCAGAGCCCTCTCTGTGGGCATGCAGTAAGCCTCCCAGAGTCCTTGGAGAGGGGTGAGATACAAATCATCATCATCATCATCATCATAATCATAATGCCATCACCAGCTGGACTTCACAGGCACTGGAGCACCAGAAAATGGCCTGCAAAATGCATCAGCCAGTTGGTTTTGGGGGGGGGGAGGTTTGCACTCCGGCGCACACATGTGCATGTATTTATTTTATTTATTTATTTATTTATTTGATTTTTATGCCGCCCTTCTCCTTAGACTCAGGGCGGCTTACAACATGTTAGCAATAGCACTTTTTTAACAGAACCAGCATATTGCCCCCACAATCCAGGTCCTCATTTTACCCACCTCGGAAGGATGGAAAGCTGAGTCAACCTTGAGCCGGTGATGAGATCTGAACCGCTGACCTTCAGATCTACAAGTCAGCTTCAGCGGCCTGCAGTACAGCACTCTACCTGCTGCGCCACCCCGGCTCATGTATGTTATGTTTGGGCATTGAAAGGTTTGCCATCACTAGTGTAGGGTCTCCTGCTAGGGTGGGGGGTTGGACAATGACCTCCAAGCAGAAATGGGATACTCCCGTTTTGGACCGGATAGCCCGAACTGGTAGTGACCCACTGGTGACATCATGGTGGCATCATGAATCCGGTTCGGGCACTGCCTGTCCATGGGCGCTGACATTATTTTTGTGGGGGGTGGATTTTTTCTGAATTTTTTACTATATGGATGTTTTTTCCTCTGCCGCTGCTTGAAAAAGGGTCCTCCCACCCACCCCCGGGTTTATACTTACCTTTATTTCTTCGCCCAAAGCACAGCTGATCAGCTCCTCAGCTGTGTTTTGGGCTGATATCTACTACTGAGCATGCACAGAAGCAGAATTGCATGAGTGTGAGCACATGAAATGTTGTGATGCGAACCAGTGGCAAAGGTAAGCGGAACCCACCCCTGCCTAGATGGTACCTTCCAACTATGTTTATCTATCATTACCTTCAACATTTGCGAGTTGCTGTAACAATCTGATCCAAAAGTCATTGAATTGAATTGGATTTCTGAATGCAATCAATGATTCAGATTCAACTGCTGAATGAAAACCAATTATTTGATTGTCTTGATCTGATTTGATAGTTTACCCGAATTTGCTTGGTTTCTCAAATAGCCTAGGTCAGTGTTTCTCAACCTTGGAAGCTTTAAAATGGCTTGACATCAACTCCCAGATTTCCCCAGCCAGCCCTGTTGTCTGGGGAACTCTGGGAGTTGAAGTCCACCTATCTTAAAGTTGCTAAAATTGAGAAACTCTGGCCTAGGTGTTCCAACTGGGATCAATTATTTGGATTAGAATATACACTTCCTACACACACAAATCCTGCAGAATTTATACATATTTTTTTTAATCCTTTAAATTTACTTTACATTGTCTATAAGTTTATAATTTAAGCGTCAGTGATAGAAGAGAATACTTACAGTCATTAACATCACATTATTCCTTATAATTATTACTACGAGTCAAGTTGAGACATCTAAAGATGACATTCACTGTATAATATATATCCAAGTGTGATGCCTCTGTTCTGAGTTTCAAGTCTCCATGAAGGTTTGCATCCCAGGCTGATAATGGCTGTGGCTCTTATCATGCCTTGCCATAAAACATGACAGCATGTATGAACATCAGATATTCAAACACTGAAATATGTAAAGCTATTTTTCTATAATTGGTCCCAGGGCAAAGGGTTGATCTCGCATATAAAAGCCTCCAGATATATTCCTGGACAGCTCCTAATTAGGGAACCAAAAAGGAATTGAACTTTGCAAACTGTGATGAGACCATGACGTTAACTACAAAGAGGGGGAGGGAGCAAGAGGGGGGGGAGAAAGGAAAGAAAGGACATAATCATATTGACCTTGAACTCCAAAAGACCCTGAAATTATCTGATTTTTTTTAAACAAAAATTTACTCTTTAAGCTTCTTAACAAGCATGGGGATTAAAGATGAGTAGTGTAGAAGGGTTTGTACTAGATATAAATGATAGCACACAATTGCAAGTGTATTCAAGTTTCACAGGACAAGTTTTCCATTTCTTTCAAGATATAGTGATATCACCTAACAGTGCAATAGGTTAACCTTTGATAACAAAAATGGGGACATTGCTTAGAAATCATTCAACATTTTTTAAACAGTGTTGTTTATTTCTTGCGTTTTTTAAGAGCCACGCTGGTGCAGTGGTTAGAATGCAGTATTGCAGGCTAATTCAGCTCACTACCACAAGTTTGATCCTGAGATTGATAAAATGAGGACCCAGATTGTTTGGGGGCAATATGCTGATTCTGTAAGCCGCTTAGAGAGTACAATAAGTCTATTGCTATCGCTATTGCTATTACCCTCCCTCCCTCCCTCCCTCCCTCCCTCTATCCATCCCTCCATCCATCCCTCCAACCATGATGTACAGTGGTGAGAATGCAGTATTGCCACCTGACTCTGCCCACTGCCATCAGTCCAATTGACACACCCTTCCATTATTCTGAGTTTGGTAGAATGAGGATCCAGATTGCTGGGGGTCTTATACCAATTCTTTAAACTGCTTAGACCTTGAGCCCATCAGCATCCAACTACTGGCAATGGGCAGAGAGGGCTGTAAAAGCTCTATGAAGTGGTATAGAAACCCAAGCACTATTTCTATTTTTCCTATATTAGATTTGTTTATTTGTGATAGAATGAATATTCTGGAGCTACTGGAGTATGAAGCTGTGGAAATTGAGATTAGATAGGGAATAATTATGTCAGATCAGTAGAACTCTTGTGGGAGACAAAGAAAGGAGTATTGATTATTATTATTTTGAATCTGGCAACCCATTTAAAGAGCTCACGATACAGTTTTCATGTTTCTCAGCTCAAAACTTCAGGCAGCCTTTTCTCTCTGTTGATTGACTTATTCAGTTTCTGTTTCCTGAGCTGGCCCACTTTGAAAATCAGACATCAATCTTGAAAACTTGACAGCTTTTCTCTTCCTTCTTTTTATCCCAAAGAGAGTTGAGGTAGAATTGGTTTAAGTTTCTTTCTAATATTGTTTCTGTTTCCCGGGCTTAATTCGCAATGTTCAAAACTTACGTTGGTCAAATTTGAGAGTACAGTTTGAAGGCTCTCCAAGGCTTTGAAATGAAAAGAATGATATAAAATCATATGCACATATTGAATCACTGAGTTTAGAATTACAGAGGCCAGCCCTACTGGTTCAACTAAATGCATACTACTGCCTTAATCTCTCATAGCTAATACTACCCTATAATGTTTTCCTCGCCCCATATATGTTTTGCTTGGAAGGGGATTCTAGATGCCATCATGGGTATACCTAGGGACACTCATATAACACCAATGATCTGTGTGCTGCACTGACTACCGATTAGTCTCCGATCACAATTCAAGGCGTTGATTATCACCCATAAAGTCCTTCATGGCTTAGGACCAGACTATTTACGGGACCGTCTCCTGCTGCATATCTCCCAGAGACCAGCAAGAGCACACAGAGTTGGCCTTCTCCAGGTCCCATCGACTAAGCAATGCAGGTTCGTTGGACCGTGGGGGAGGGCCTTATCTGTGACTGCCCCAGCTCTATGGAATTAACTCCCCCCCCCATGTTCGTACTGCTCCCAACCTACTGGCCTTCTGAAAGGCTGTGAAGACCTGGCTTTGCTGGCAGGTCAGGGGCCATGAATTTGACATCTGTCTTGGCTAAATTGTAATGAACAGTATACATGTGTGTTGATTGGATTGTTTGAGTTGTGGGTTTTTAACTGAGGTTTATAGTTTTAGATATTTATATTTGAATTATTTTCATTGTATTTGTATCTTTTTATATTGTTGTAAGCCGCTCTGAGTCCTTTGGGATTGGGTAGCATAAAAGTCGAATAAATAAATAATAGATGCATATTGTTATAACATACATCACATAAGGGGGATTAATGACTCTGCATCCATTATAATAATAATAATAACAACAGAGTTGGGAGGGACCCTGGTCCCAACCCCCTACTTAGGAAAACCTACACTATTTCGGACAAATAGTTGTCCAACATCTTGTCCATTACAAGGAAGTGGAAGAATCTCCCATATGATTGGCACAGGGGCACCTGGGAAGCAATTGGGTATGTCTAATTTGATGAAAAGGACTAGAGGTGTCAGAATAGCAAGGTTCCAAGATTTGAGGAGTTGAAACAGAGAAGTGGGGGTCAACTACTCTCCAAAGTACCAAAGGGAATGATAAGAAACAGTGGATGGAAATTATTCAAGGAGAGAAACAGGAGAAATTTCCTGACAATTAAAATAATTAACCAATTGAAATGCTTGCCACCAGCATAGCAATAACACTTAGACTTATATACTGCTTCACAGTGTTTTACAGCCCCCTTTAAGCAGTTTGCAGAGTCAGCATATTGCCCCCCAACAATCTGGGTCCTCATTTTACCCACCTTGGAATGACAGAAGACTGAATCAACCTTGAGCTGGTGAGAATGGAACTGCCAATCAGCAAGCAGCAGTCAGCAGAAATAGCTTGCAGTACTGCATTCTGACCACTGCACCACCATGGCTCAGAGGTTGTGGATGATCCAACCCTGGAGGCTTCTAAGAAAATATTGGATAGTCTTCCAAGATCCCTTCCAACTCTGTTACTCTGTTATATTTTGGATTGGTGAAGAGGGCATATCTCAAGTCAATGGAAGGAGTATAGCCAGCTCACGTGGGTTTGGATATCTTTCACTCATTCTTTTAAATTGTGCTGAGATGATATGTTGCATGAACTTTTTCTCACATGCCAGAATACGGTGATGTCCCAGGAAACAACCTATGGAAATAATGTGCTTAAACCTCAGTTCATAGCTTTTGTTAGAGGACAAATTAATTGAATCATCCATTGTGGCATGGCCCAGGATTCAGACACTGACTCTGAATTTGAAGAAACTGCACCACCTGTGGAATATCAGCCTCAGGAGACAGTAAGCCAACAATTACCTGAGTCTGATCAAATTCATGCACCACCTTGTTTAGGTTAAATTAAATTAAAGAAGTCAGATGTTATTGACATAAGATCTTCAAATCCCGACATCTGGTGAAAAGAGAAAATAAAGACATTATAGTTATATGAGGCTCCTTGCCACACAAGGGAACAAATCCCTTGATCGAACACAATTGGCTGAAGACTGATTTAAGAGGTAGCCCTGACCCATGATCCTTCTTTGGAGTCAATTATTTGATCTTGCATGATGTTTGTGTGGATTCTGGTCAAGAGATTCTGACCACTTTACTGGCTGACTGTCCCGACCTGGCTTTAGGAACTTTGGACTGGATTGTGACTATTTGTCTGTGTACTTCTGTTTAAAGCAAAACCATTCGGGCAGGTTTCTTTTTCAAAGATCTTGATTCACTTTTGCTTTCTGGTCTGCTGCTATCTCCTCAACCTTGAGTAAACTGCTAGTTTCCATAGCAATGGTGTAAGTACCTAACTGAAACCAGAAGCAGGACTCTTTCAATATGAATTTTCAAATGGAATTGCCAAGCCTGTTGGAGGCATCAAATCAAAGAAGGTGGATTTGATTAAACTCATGGAAAAAATAGCACATAGACATTGCATACAAATTTTTGTTGAACTGAATATTCATTGGACTATCCAATTAAAATCACAAACATGAAAATGAATTGAATTGCATTAGGTTACCAAACCATGAACTTATTTGTGTCATTATGCCTCTCTTGCAATCCAATAATTTCAACTAGAGATACTGAAAATCGTACCAAAGACCTTCAGAATGTTCCCTTATTCACTCATGGCTTGGTTCCTAACCATTTGTTACCATGCTGCTAGGTGTTTCAAAAGAACTCATTCTTTCTCTGCTTTAAACACCTTCACCACAACCAGCAATCAAGAGTCAAGAATTCTCTGAAGCAAATGTGGATGAATAGGAAAACCCACAGGCATCTGTTGTGTAAAATTTGTTCTAGAGATCATTCTATGCCACGAGGATGGATGAATGGAAGCCTACACAACATGCTGGAGATAAAAGAATTGGTTGTCATCCCCCTAGTGTTCTTGAGCTTTTTTTAAATAGACTTTGTTTGAACAATTAAAACATACAAAGTTGACAGGATATTTACAAAGATACAATTCAATGAATTACTGTACATTATAAATCAGTTGAGCAGATAAAAATAGAAAAGGAAAGAAAGAAAGAAAGAAAGAAAGAAAGAAGGGAAAAAAGAAAGGGAAAGGGGCCAGCCAACTGTTTCTGTTGGCTCTTGAGGTTGAGCGAACTGTTCAAGAGTATTTTGTATGGTTAGCAAATTCTTGTTTTTCATACGTATTGTCATGAATTAAAAAGAAAAGGAAAAATGTTTTATCGGAGATAATGTATATGAGTGGGTGTGTACGAAGGTGAAGTATGTTGATATATAATCTGCTGGTTTGTAATATAGTGTTTTTCAGAGTCCATATCGGGTATGTTGTGGATGATTTTGGGTTCCATCGAGTGGGGTAGCTTGGTTATTTTATATATCTTTGGTGCTGAGATATTACTTGTTTACAGCTTTTAGGTTTTGCAAATATTTTTTTTCTGTTCTAACCATTTATACCAGTTTTCCCATGCACTATAAAAGTCAGATTCATCTTTTTCTTGGAGTTTGAGGGTCATTTTTGTCATCTCTGCACATTCCATTGTTTCAATTATTAAGGATAGAGTTGTTGGGGCAGTTTGTTTCTTCCATGTTTGTGCGTAAAGCAGTCTGGCAGCTGTTGCAATGTGTAGGATCAGGTATATTTCTATTTTGGCAAATTTCTGTCTTGCAATACCTAATAGAAATAGTTCAGGTTTTAATTTGATTGTTTGTAAAGTAATTTGTTCAAGACATTTTTTGATCCTCTTCCAATAGTTTTTTGCAACTGGGCAAGTCCACCATAAGTGGTAATATGTTCTATTTCTCTCTTGCATTTCCAGCAGATTGGTGATATTGTTGGGTAAATTTTATTTAATCGGGCTGGGGTAAGATGCCAATGGTTGATCATTTTATACATATTTTCCTTGTATGGTGTGGCTAGTGTTAATTTGTAATTTATATTCCAGATTCTTCCCCATTCTGCTAAGTTTATGACATATCCAAAGTTCCATTTTTGTGTAACAAGGCAATATTATTATTATTATTATTATTATTATTATTATTATTATTATTAATATTATTATCCCAAAAAACAGCAATAGCAAATGAGATTGATATGCTGGATTTCGTATCACAAGTCAAACAATTCCCAAGTGTCTAGAACTGTTTGATGTATTTTCGTATGATGCACACAGATCCAAGTATGGTGGCCTTTTGCAACTGACAGATCATGATTTTGTCAATGTTTATTGTTTTCAAATACTGGCTGAGGTCTTTTGGCACAGCACCCAATGTTCCGATTACTACTGGGACCACCTGTACTGGTTGATGTCAGAGTCATTGCAGTTCGATTTTAAGATCCTTATATCGGCTATGTTTTTCTTGTTGTTTTTCATCAATTCAACTGTCACCTGATATGGCGACATCAATGATCCTTTTTTTCTTTTCCACAATTGTGGGGTCTGGTGTGTTGTGTTTCAAAACCTCATCAGTTTGAATTTGAACGTCTCAAAGTATTTTGGCATGTTTGTTTTCAACTACTTTCTCAGGTTTATGATCCCACCAGTTCTTTACCACTGGTGGATGGTAGTTGTGGCACAGGTTCCAATGGACCATCTGGGCCACATCGATGTACCTCTGTCTGTAGTCCATCTGTGCGATTTTCCTACAGCCACTGAGGATATGATCAATTGTTTCATCAGCTTCCTTTAAAAATCTGCATTTGGGGTCATCAGATGATTTTTTTCGATCCTAGCCTTGATTGCATTTGTTCCGATTGCTTGCTTCTGGGAAGCAAGAATCAAACCTTCTGTCTCCTTTTTCAGCGTTCTATTAGTGAGCCATAGCCAGGTCTTCATATAAATGTTTCCTTCAATCCTGTCGAGGAACTGCCCATGCAAAGCTTTATTGCGGCAGATCGTCATTGTCGTCATCATCATCATCATCATCACCACCACCACCACCACCATCATCATCACCATCATCATCATTATTACAAGGCAATTGAATGTTAATAGTTGCAAAAAGTTCCTGCTTAGCAACATTGTTCCTTAGTAGGCAGTTGAGAATTTCTTCTCTCTATCTCCTTTGTAGATTCAAATAATGGTTTGTTTGATTTTTGTGGGTGGGGGGTGTTGTACTTTGTAGAGGAGAGTAAAGCAACTTTTGGGGACGTGGAAGATTGAGTTACATCCAACAGGCCTCCTAGGGCAGCCATGTGAATGCATTCTTTTACTGTGCCAAGTTACTTTAAATTCTTGAGTCTATCCCTCCCCCTTTCCCTTCTCTGAGAACATAAAAGAGAGCTATCAAGTTGCTCGATCAATGTTAGTTTATTATTGCTTACCCAAGTGTTTAATAAAGCCGTTCCTACCTTGGACGTAGCTTTAAATACTTCATTGACTGTAACAAAGCAGGTTTTTTTCCACCCAGACCAAAGTGGTCTGTATAAACTATAATTAAATGCTCATTATGAGCTTGGCCGGTCAGATAACTGGAGGGACGGTCCATTATGCTCCGGAGCAGAACCAACATTTAAAAGGAGAATTATTGTTGTCAGAAAATGTCTCAACAAGAAAAAGAGAGGGGAGGAAGATATATAAATAAGTGGGTTTGCCACGGAGCCTGGGTCTGCTTTGCTCTGTTTGCAAGTCTGGAGTTTCTGCCATTGTCAACAGTTATAAAGGACAAGAAGGGAGAAAGTGGATGCATGAGAGAAATGCATTTGCATCGAGTTGATCTATTGTTTGTCATTGTCTAGAGAGGGGAAGGTGAGATTGAGACAAGAAGGAGGAGGAAGAGGAGGAGGAAGAGAAGGAGGAGGAGGAAGAAGAAGAAGAAAAGAAGAAGAAGAAGAAGAAGAAGAAGAAGAAGAAGAAGAAGAAGAAGAAGAAGAAGAAGAAGAAAGGAGACAGAGAAGGAGAAGAAGAAGAAGAAAAGAAGAAGAAGAAGAAGAAGAAGAAGAAGAAGAAGAAGAAGAAGAAGAACAACAACAACAACAACAACAACAACAACAACAACAACAACAGCAACAACTGCTGTGTGACCAGACAAAAGGCTGCTGCAGGTCAGATCCATAAATCTGAGAGATTTTCATTTTCTGAACATAGGAGATAGATTATCAACTATGTTGAGTAATGAGCATCGGTGGGTCCCTCCACCATTAAATTAATCTATCCACTTGAGGCTTAAAGCTGTTGCAATATCCTGCAACAACATGCTATTTAAGCAGAGTACAAAGGAGTCCATTCTTCAGATGGTCCCCTGGGCTGTAATCAATCAGAGGAAACCAAGCGTGCTGTTTGTTTGTGTCCTCTTCTCCTTGGCCAGTCTCAACGCGATCCCTCTCAGCAGAGGGTAACACTTGGACAAACCATAACTGAGCTTGGAGGACAAGCAGGGTTAGAAGTAAGGTGGACAGAACGCTATCAAGAAATATCAGGGGTGGAGGCTAAGCTCAGAAATCTAATCCAAAAACCATCACCTCTCTTCTTCTTCCTAGAACAGTGGTCACCAACTGGTGGTCCGTGGACCACTGGTGGTCTGTGAGAAAAGTTTGGTGGTCCACAGAAAAATTATTGGCATTTTTTATGTTGCATTAAATTGGGGCTCCTCAAACTACAGCCTCTGGGCCAGATACATGCAATGAATGCTTGTGTTGCTGCAGAGAGTCTCCCCCTTTGGGGTCTTTTTGTGCAGGTCAGAGGGGGGCAGAAATTCAAACTTTGGGCCTGCTTCAGCCTCCTAGTGTGGGGCTTTGGGTGAAGGCTGGAGGGAAGTGCCACTGGTAGCCAAGAGCCAGAGGGCCTTGTCCAGTGGGACTGCCTGTGGGACTGCCTGGACTGCCTGGAACTGGCTGACCATCTCAGCCCGCTGAGCCTACAGGCACCGGTACCTGGTCTTCCCTGGTCGTCCCTTTGATAGTAAAGCTTATGCTCCTAGTCCTCAATGAGGTGCTTCCGCTGAGCCTCCTTCTTGGTCCGATCCAATTTGAATTAAGCCAGCTGTTTTGCCAATTCTTTCTCCTGGTGGCTGCTTCGCTCCAACAACTGCTTCCTATTGGGGCCCTAAGGAGCCCAAGCGGGCAGGTGAGGAGTGGCTGGGAGGAGAGGGGTGAGTAGAGGTTGGCGAGGCAAATATCGAGTTGGCCTCACCCACCCAGTCACATGAACCCTAGCTATGGCCATCCGGCTGGTCATCAGGCAGATCATATTAGTGGTCTGTGGGATTTAAAATTATAGATTTTGTGGTCCTTGAGATCCAAAAGATTAGTGACCCCTGGACTAGAGTATTCCCTCAAGTGCAGGGTCTGCTTATAATAATAATAACAACAGAGTTGGAAGGGACCTTGGAGGTCTTCTAGTCCAACCTCCTGCTTAGGCAGGAACCCGTACACTACTTCATACAGATGGCATCCAACATCTTCTTGAAATCTTCCAGTGTTGGAGGGTGAAGGGTCATAAAACAGGGACAAAACTCCCTTAACAATGTTCTTGTTTATCAGTGGGAATTTTGGGCTCAATTGTGCTCATAAGTCGAGTAAGTCACCAAGTAAATGAATTTGTCTATGAAGTCATCAGGATTCAAACTTACCTTATTAATGGACAATCATATTTTCTGACTGCAGAGAGCTAATTTATATCTCATCCATCAGTGCCTGGCTGTTTCCGGGGTCAAGAAGTCGTTGGCTAAATCTTAAAGCTGATTTTGATACCAGCATTGCTTTTAATAGCTATCCCCAGACAATCTCATGTTTCCTCACCTGAGAACACCCCAGCTGCTTTCCACAGCAGAATTGCAAAAGCTGTTTGATGCTTATCCAAGTCCCTAGCTGGTCAGTTAAGCCAAAGGGTCTTGCCATAAATATACACCAGAATAGTCTCCTTTTTCAGAGTGCCCAACAGGATGGATTTGTGTGGATGGGGAAGGAAGGAAGGAGATGGGAAGGAAGAAGGAAGGAAGGAGGGAGGGAGGGAGGGATGGAAGAAGGAAGGAGATGGGAGGAAAGAAGGGAAGGGAAGAAATGAAGGAAGGAAGGAAAGAAGGTAGGAAGGAAAGAAAGAGATAGGAAGGAAGGGAAGGAAAGGAAAGGAGGAATGTAAGAGAGGGAAAAAAGAAAGGATATATTTAATAGTTTATAACTACTGCAATGACAGTGATCTGGGATTATGTTTTAATACTGAAAAGCCAGCCAAAATTGTTGCTGAGAAATTGGATGACAGTGAAAGAAGCTAATCCTTTTCAGTGATGCTCAGTCTGTTTGAAGTGAAATCCAAGTAGTTAGCCCGAGGCTTACAGTATGTAAAAACCAACTACCAACATTTTCAAGAAGAAATTTTACGTGTGTTAGATTCCTTCCCTAGGGGACGACTGCTATACCAAATTCTTTGGTTTGGGGAAATCGGTCAACCTGGTAGTAGGGATTGACTTAGCAGTTTGCATCTTTTGAGAAAAGGATATCCAAAGTCTATTTCCAAGCAACCCTGGAAGAACTTTAGGTTAGGTTAGGTTAGGTTTATTGGATTTATATGCCGCCCCTCTCCGCAAACTCGGGGCGGCTCACAACAATAATAAAAAACAGTACAGTACATAATACCAAATCCAATGCCCACCCATCTAGTTACAATTTAAAATTAATAATCTCATAAAAACAGTATATATATATATTAAAAAAAAAAACAACAGGCACACATTCCAGCCTAGTATTCATTAGAAAAAAATAATCTTACTTAGGACTTGCTCATGCAAGAACTCAGAATGGGTTCAGATGAACTTCTAAGAATTTTTTGACAAAGACAATTTATTAGCAGAGAATAAATGGATTTATATGATTGGAAATGCTAATTATGGCCAGGAACATGGGTGTACGTGTGTGTCGGGGAGGGGTTAAATTTGTAAAATGGTAGGTGCAGCATTGTGTAAAAAGTACCACCTTTCATAATGCCAAGTAATTTCAAGGACCGCCTCCCCCTCCAAGATGCTTTGGATGTGAAGTTAGAAGAAAGAAGGGAGAGAGGAGGGAAGGAAGGAAGAAAAGAAGGAATGAAGGAAGGGAGGAGGGAGGGAGGAAGGAAGGAGAGAGAAGGGGGAAAGGGAAATAGAGAAAGGGAAAGAAGAGAGAGAAAAAATGGAGAGAAAGTGAGAGAGAGAGAAAGGAAGGATAAGCTAGGATTTGCATATAGGAAGGGAGGGAGGGAATGAAAGAAGGAAGGAAGGAGAGAGAGAAAGGGAAAGAGAAAGAAAGGAAAGATAAGAAGCTAGGATTCACAAATAGGGAGGGAGGGAGGGAACAAAAGAAGGAAGGAAGGAAGGAGAGAGAGAGGGAAAGAAAAAGAAAAAAGCTAGGATTTGCATATAGGAGGAGGGAGGGGAGGAGGGAGGGAGGGAAGGAAAGATGGCAAAGATAATGTCTTCTACCCCATATTTTTCAGGTTTTCCCCCTATAACATCTGTCAAATGGTAAAAAGGTTCTATGTAGTCAAAAATGTTGCACTCACAAAGATCATAATTCTGGGAGACATCTGAACATCCGAGATCCAGCCTGATTTTTTTCTCAGAATAAAAGAGGTGTACATTCTGGAGCTCATAATACCATGATATGGCATGGTATTACATATCATGTATCTTTTTTTGTTGTACATAGATAAACATTATTGCATCTCTTATTGAATAAAATACATTTTATCAAAGCTGATGGAGACATATAGGCTCAATAAATCCTGATACTCTATTCAGAGAGAAAGTGGCAATAAAAATGCTGATGGCGAGACACCGAGAGAACTCAAAATGCTATTAACATGTTATTTCCTCTGTTCTGATATTGGTGTCATGTTCTTCCCATTGATCTAATCTGTTGGTGGGAATTTCCTACATTTTTTTTCTCCTTTTGGATGAGAAAATAAGCAGCTCTTTTAGTGCTTCAAATTGCAATCTATTTAGGTACAAATGCAGATACAGATTAACAGAGTTGGAAGGGATCTTATAGGTGATCTAGTCCACATATACCACACCCAAACAGACTCTGCACCATTTAGAAACATAGAAACATGGAAGATTGACGGCAGAAAAAGACCTCATGGTCCATCTACAGCTTCCAGCCGTTGTTGACAAAGGAGAGATTCAACCTGGAAATAAGGAAGAACTTCCTGACGGTCAGAGTGGTCAACCAGTGGAACGGCCTGCCAGCAGAGGTTGTGAACTCCACAACTTTGGACATTTTCAAGAGGAGATTGGACTGTCATTTGGCTGGGGTGCTGTAGGATTTTCTGCTTAAGCAGGGGGCTGGACTTGATGACCTGCAAGGTCCCTTTCAACTCAAATAGATAGATAGATAGATAGATAGATAGATAGATAGATAGATAGATAGATAGATAGATAGATAGATAGATAGAGAGAGAGAGAGAGAGAGAGAGAGAGAGAGAGAGAGAGAGAGAGACAGACAGACAGACAGACAGACAGACAGACAGACAGACAGACAGACAAACCTAGTCTGCCCTTGTACTATTTCCTGTATTTTATCTATCTTAGGATGGATCTATGTTTATCCCAGGCATGTTTGAATTCAGTTCCTGTGGATTTACCAAGCACTTCTGCTGGAAGTTTGTTTCAAGCATCTACTACTCTTTCAGTCAAATAATATCTTCTCACATTGCTTCTGATCTTTCCCCCAACTAACCTCAGATTGTGCCCCCTTGTTCTTGCGTTCACTTTCCTATTAAAAACACCTCCCTCCTGAACCTTATTTAACCCTTTCGCATATTTAAATGTTTCTATCATGTCTCCCCTTTCCCTTCTGTCCTCCAGACTCTACAGATGGAGTTCATTAAGTCTTTCCTGATACATTTTATGCTTAAGACCTTCCACCATTTTTGTAGCCCGTCTATTTCTGACAGGTGCAGTTCAGTCTCTTCTTGAAAGCCTCCAGTGAGGAAGCTCCCACAACTTCCAAACGCAACTTCTGTTCCATGGGTTGAGTGTTCTCACTGTCAGAAAATTTCTCCTTATTTCTAGGTTGAATCTCTTCTTGATCAGTTTACATCCATTATTCTTTCTCTGAGACAGAAACTCAGATCCCAAAGCTAGCACTTAGCATAGCAATAGTGTTTAGACCCTTGGTTCCCAACGTGGGGTCCACACAGTGAAGGGCTACCAAAATTTTTACTACCACCTCTTGCTCCCTCCACAAGTTCCAGGGGCTTCCCTAGAGCCCAGGGAAGCCAAAAATGGCCTCCCCTGCCTCCCCAGAGACCCTTCAGAAGCCAAAAACGCCTTCCAGAGTCGAAAATCAGCTGGCCAGTGTGTACATAGAATAGAATAGGAAATAGAATAGAATAGGAAATAAAATAAAATAGAATAGAATAGAATAGAATTCTTTATTGTCCAAGTGTGATTGGACACAGAAGGAATTTCTCTTTGGTGCAGATGCTCTAAGTGTACATAAAAGAAAAATATAGATTTGTCAAGAAACATGCGGTACAACACTTAATGATTGCCATAGGGGTCAAATAAGCAATCAAGAAACAATATTAATAAAACTTTTAGGATACAGGCAACAAGTTACAGTCATACAGTCATAAGTGAGAGGAAAAGGATGATAGGAAGGGTAAGAAAAACTAGTAGAAATAGAAGTGCAGATTTAGTAAAAAGTCTGACAGTGTTGAGGGAATTATTTGTTTAATAGAATGACGGTGTTCAGGGAAAAACTGTCTTTGTGTCTAGTTGTCTAAGTGTGCAGTGCTCTGTAGCGACATTTTGAGGGTAGGAGTTGAAACAGTTTGTGTCCAGGATGTCAGGGGTCA